>NC_080713.1:11681198-11706198 GCF_019097595.1 Hemibagrus wyckioides
ATGAACACACAAATCAGGAAATCTTCTTGCATTTTCTTCTTCTCACATTGTTGGCACAGTGCAGTTTATTCTCATTCAAACAAGGCCAGCTTTAAGCAGAGAGTTTTGAATCCCTCATCCACATTGCCTTGTAATTGCAAATTAAGCTGATTTCAGTGATATGCTGTCACATAAAAATGCAGAAAACAAATCCCCTTGCTTTAGTGGATAATCCCACCTGAACACAGTAATCCTGAACTGCTGCTGTAATCAGAAAGACTATCCAGCGCTCATCCCAGGACCCTATGCTCCTTTCATTATACTTAGTACTACAGTAATAATTTTTCATCCCACTATTCAGTGTCACCCAGATGAGAACGATTTCCCCCGTCTGAGTCTGGTGCCTCTCAAGGTTTCTTTCTCATGTCGCCTCACTTACTTTTTCCTTGCCTCTGGCCTCTGGATTGCTCAATAGACAAATAAAATTTAATTGAATTGAGTCATGATGTTCTGCTGACATTTTCTTCAGCAGAACTCTGAAGATGCGACGCTGTAGACTGGAGCTCCCGGGAACGGACAATGCTTTGTAAATGACGCAGTTTGTTTACCAGACCCTTGGGTTGTCCAACCATGTCCATGTTCAATTTTTTTTGGACAACTCAGCATCCACAAACATTTCACGAATCATGCAAATATGCTGCCGTTTCACTTCTGGTCATGATTTTATGGACTGTGGTAAGAGAATGATTGTAGGCAGCAAGAAAGTTGGCTGTAGTATCGTCTATTACTGTTGTTTTACTATTATTATTAGCCACCTTGCATATGACAACAGTTTGAGAACTTCTTGTAAATAAACTGGCTTAGCACTGATACGGTCTAATAAAATACAGCAATATTTGTATCAGCTCTGACTTTGCTTTTTTCAGGTTGTCAGTAACATACATACATACAGAAGCTCATCTATTGCAGAACCCTGCTCCAAAGCCTTGTAGTCCAAAATCCCTAAAGCACTAAAGCCTTCAAACTCTAAAGCATTAAAGCTTAAAGATTAAGTACTATAGCCTTAAGGTTCTAAAACTTTAAAACCCTAAGGTACTACATGTTCTGCATTCCTACAAACACAACGCTTTCAAAGTCTAAATTCTTTCATCCTTTAGTTAATAGAGCTCAAAACCCTATAGAACTGGACCAATATATCTGTAAAAAAAACAAAAAAAACAAGCTATACTGTACTAAAAGCCTAGCTGTCAAATGTCCTATTTTCCTAAATGACAATAAGACCATGATGCCCAGTCCTAAATGCCTACGCAGCCCTAAATCCACAGACGAAAGCTCTCCTCTCCTAAAGCATTTCAGAATTACAGACCAACCCTCATAAACCCATAAAATGTAAATCTCCTGAAGCTTTATACACCAAAGCCTTGAAACCCTACAGTCTTAAATCCTACCGACTAAAATCAAGCTGGTGCCTTAAAATATCACACACCTACACACACAACCTTCTGAACCGAAAGTCAGGTGAGCAGACAATATGGCTATTGTGTGTGTTAAAAATTGTGCTGTATCATATATTGTATAACCTGACAGTAGATACACAGAGGCAGGAGGAGGAAGAAGAAGAACACAGCAGCCATCCTTCTCATCTGACTCATAACTTACTCACATGCACACAGACACATATACATAAATACAGTTCAATCCAGCGGTTGCTGTGGCAACGACATCCTAAATGAGTCATTGTGGTAATAGAAGGAAGATTCGCAAAAAGAGTAATATGAGGCATGGCATAAAATACAACATCATCACGGACGGCTCCTAATACAACAACTGTAAAAGCGAGCACAGAACAAGAGAGAACGTTGCCGAAAACACTGCCGTTCATCACCGCCATGGCAACGGGCTGTGGCAAGGCAGCAGTGGTTGTCAAGGTAACCCTGTAAAGGACAAAAAAGCAAGTGTGCATTCAGAGAAAAAAATTTGTGTATGGGAAAATAAATGGTGTGTGTGTGTGTGAGCGCCAGTGATAGAGGTGCTGTCCTCGTTGTTAGCATCTCCTTACAAAATCCCCATCTACTAACAAAATATACGCTTTACACTGCTAATTAATAGAGTCTTGTTTTGAAATATTCTTATTTAATACTCAATATATTTCTCAATCATTTTCAGCGCTTTACAAAACTTTGATAAACTCAAGTGGTTGTTGTCCACAAGTGATGAAAGATTAAATACTGACAAATGCCTTAATACCATAAATAATATAAAACACTATAATAATTTGATCATATCACCAACATCTAACTCACTCACTCACCCACACACACACACATAAACAAACATACTAGCTGACCAATAAAATTCCCCAAACACTCACTAAATCCTCCTCCATCCCCACAAAAGCACATTTCACTGAAACACACACGCTATATTGTCCAAGCAGAGCAAACAGGAAATGCCAGGTCATACAAAGCAAATGTTTAAAAAATGTAATGCTAGATTCCAAGTGACAGACTGAAGGGCAAAAAGCCATATGAGACAGATGTGACTTTCATTAAAGGCTGCGCTCCCAGAGTATCACAATTACTGAAAAACATGTCGAAAGATTTTGTTTAAAACAACAAGGCTCATAAAATAGAGTTATAATAAAAGGGAAAAAGAAATGTTCTGCTCCTGATGGATTTTAACAAACAAACAAAACAAAAAACTCTTCCTAAAGCTTTCAATCAGGTTGAGAAGGGATGAATGATGGGAAGAGATAAAGAAAAATAAAAGAATTGAACGATTAAAAGATTACTGTACTTTTCCAAATCCAAATCAAAAAAAGTGTGGAGCTCCACTGAGAGTGTGTTTAAATGAAGCTGCTGATTGCTCAACATGCTGTGGGGTTCACCAGGAAAGGTTATTTAAGAAGATCTACATTTTGGAAAAAACTTAAACACCAAAAAGAAGTTTTGTTCTGCACTTTGGGCTGGTCTCGTCATAGGATGAAAGAAAAGTAATAGAGACAAATAGTATATGGAATTAGACATGAGCTGTAGTTATACCACAGCTGATTACACACACACACACACACACACACACACACACACCTGTTTACATGAGAAGTTTCACACTTTAACATTTATGTGGTAATTTAAACCACTCAGCCTGGACACACATTCCTTTGGATACCAACCATAAAACAGTAAAATGTGTTTCAGCTCACAGCAAAAGAAATCTCTCTCTCTCTCTCTCTCTCCACACACACACACACACACACACCCACACACACACACAGACATAAATGTGTTTTGTCTCCACACTAAGATAAATGAACTCACATTATACTCTTAAAGTACAATAACAATGATTATTAAAGCACTCATGTTGAGTTTACATACCACAAGAACACACTCACACACACACCTGTAAAATAAATAAATGGCATGGTTGTGGTATGTAAACTATTTAATCCCACCGTTCTTTTACTGCACAACTGAGAATGATGACGCTGGGATCACTTACTACGTGATTTGGTCCTGTTGTGCCTTTGCAGAGTCTGTCTGTGTGTGTGTGTGTGTGTGTGTGTGTGTGAGTGTGAGTGTGGTGTATGTGTGTGTGAGTGTGGTGTATGTGTGTGTGTGTGTGTGTGTGTGTGTGTGTGTGAGTTGGGGGGCGATTGTGTAAGTTCACTCTGAACATCTGGAGTGCATTAAAGGAGCAGCACATGGAAATACCACTCATTCACCACCATTTCACTCATAAAGGGACAAAGTAACACGAAAACCCGTTCTCTACCAGGCCAGGACATTATTATTTGCATGTGACCATAAATGCCAAACTTTTTAATCACAAATTTTTACAAATTTCACGTCAGTCTTGTACTGTAAACCAAACTGTACTCTCGAATGGCTGCTACACTAATTACATCAAAACATAATTGCAATTACAAATATCATGAAGGACTGAGTGATGTCCTCAAAAACAGCCGGTTCAACAGAATTATCACAAACAGTGTACAGATTTTATTTAATAATGTTAGAGCAAATAGTACAAACAAACTCATTAAAAACAAAAGAGCAGAGGTCCGGGAATTTCTCTATGCCAGCTAAAATCAGGAGGCAAAAATAGAAGATTTGGCAAAACCTTCGCTGAGGAATGAACTTAGTATTGTGTAAAACGGACACACACACACACAGACACACACACACACACATACACACAGCCTGTAAACAGATGTGGGGTAAATCAGGAGATTCCAACTCTTGATGTTCAACTTCCTGCTCTAACACCCACTAATACACTATAACTAATAAAAACAACAGTAATCCACCTAACACTAAATCTCATAATGAACCATGTAAACCAGGTTTACTGTAACACGGACGTGTCCCGAAAATCTTCCTTGAGCTTTAATGGTTAGGATGTAGTTTGGGAGGATGAAGTACATCTAAAATTAGCCATTTTATCCTCTATCAGGTAATCTTGGCATATGGGTCATGTTAGGTATATAACTACAGACTGTTGCATGTTGCAATGATGTATGTACACACTGTGTCTGCCCCCCCCCACTCCTCTTGAAAGAAACCACTACAGAACCACCACAGTTTGTGTTTTAGAGCACTATGTACAGCAGTCATCTGGTTAAAATAAGAAAAATAGAAGGAGAATGGGAAGAAAACCAAAGTGTTTCCAGTGAAACTTCTACTGTCATTACCAAACTGTATTGCTTGCTTACTGAACCATTCAAAGTCAGGTCTGATTCTTACTATATGCGATACATGCGGTATGGCCAACAAGCCACCAGCAGGCAAAGAGTATTCAGCTGTGTCATACACTAACTTACAGGAAACTCTTCTTCATTTGGTTGAACAGTACAATGTGATTTGTGTCTTGATTTTCCATACCATTATTTATTCAACCTCAGTTCTGTGATGATACCAGTCAGAAAGTCAGCAAATCTGTAGAGCTACGTTCTTATATGAGCCAGCTAGCGAGCTGTATTTCTTGCTACGATGCATTTATACATCTGTATACAACTTGGGCTGGATGATATGACAATTTATACCGCATCTATCTATTTATACCACATATATTAATGTGCTTTTTTTCCAACATGTTACCGTTCCTATAGTAACAATTCATTCACAAGGACCTGCATGGCAGATGCCTCACATAACCCGAGCTTAAACATAAACATATCTTTAAAAAGGTGGACACTGGAAAACATTAACTGTAAAAAGTTATGAGTATGTTGTGCTGTTCATGAATAAATGAAGATTTTAATCTACGTGGTATAAGAGGGATAAAAAATCACAATATCTTGAAATTGAGAATGTTTTTTTGTTTTTTTTTCACAAATATAGACCCAAAGTGTTTTATTCCTTTATGTTAACATGTGATCAATGCCATGACTTCAAATTACAATACAACACTCTTTTCTAAGGTATAACAGTAACTGGGATGTTGAAGTGTATATTAGTACCAAGATAAGCATGCATACATTCCATAGACATGTAGATGAAGTTGTTCTTGCTTTTATATATATTTTTGTTGTTGTTAAATGCAGCATTACTATTATGCTAATAATATACTATTATGTCATATATTCCTCACTCAGTTTGTCTGTATTGTTTCAAATGGTCTATATGTTACAATTCCCATTCTAATAGCTCTGTCCTGCTCTGTTCAGGCTTTAATGCTTTTCTATAGCAAATAAATTGGTGTTAATTGCATTTAGCTCGCAGTGTAATATTTATTACTGTACAGAAGGCTGTTAAAAGCAACAGGTGGTATCAGTAGGCCTAAGTGCATTATAATAACTGCTTAAGGGACAACATTTAAGGATTTCTCCTGTATATTAAACTTAAAAGAATGCAATATGAATACTTTGTCGTTAAAATTAAAATGGTACGATTATGTTAGGAGGAAGGGGGAGGGAGGGATGTCTCTTTCGGACCCCCTGCTCTCCTTCAACAAGCAGACCCAAATGGAGAAAGTCGGTGTGATCCCTCAAGGGAGACTAAGCGCCAGCTGGGTTAAAGGCCAAAATGGAGCCGATCCGAATGAACGTTACTTTTAGCAGATCGTACAAATGTGCCTTGTCCTAGCACAGAGTCTGTGGAACAGCTGGATCTGTGGGAACACATCGCCTGCCTGGAATGTGTAGGAGCGGAAATGTGCAGAAGAAACGGATCCTCTTACCTGCAGTCTCTCAGTCGCAGGCTGCCACATCGTAGCGGATTAACGGCACCGACCGGGTTCCTTCCGTTCACATCTGCCTGCACAGGCGGTCTGCGTTTCCCTCTTCCTCTGTGCTGTTTCTCCTTTTTTTTTCTTTCCAGGCAAATATGCCGAGAAAACACACGCAGCAAATTCCAACGGTACGAGAGGAAGAAGCTCCGCCTGCGAAAACATACGGCTCTTCCTCCCTCCTCCTCCTCCTCCTCCTCTTTCTCTCTCTCTCTCTCTCTCTCTCTCTTTTTTTTGCTTTTCTATGTGTGCGCTCACATTGTCCAGCAGAGGGCGCGCTTTGTTTTAGGGACTCGGAGATTTGAGGAGAGGATGAGATTGAAAAGTTGAGATTGAAGTTTCGAGCAAGATTATGAATATTAATCATTAGTAGTGGGGACGAGATTTGATTGGCTGTAGCCAGACAGGTGTGAACTTAAGCCTGCTGTTGAGCTATCAATCTGTCAATTCTATAGGTGTTATATCAGTGGTGGGCCGTGCATTTCACACCTAGGCCTTCACTGGTGTCCTTCCTGAATTAATCCACCTCTATACCATCATTATGACCCCCTGACATTTTCTACTCAGCCCTCCTAAAATTCTGCGATTCTCTATGAACTCTACACAAGTTGGTGATCACCTCAGTCCCTTTAAATTTCATATGAAAATGGTGGCAGACTTCGGCTCTTCCCCATCTTTCTTCAATCCGCAGACCGCGGCGTCCCAGAGGGAGGATCAGAGGACAAGTGTGTGTGTGTGTGTGTGATCAGGAAGACTCGTATTTGGCTTGTTCAGTACTCAAATGTTATACACATCTATGCAATATAGTGTAACCCTGTTAGTCAAACGTTTATTTAATTTCATTTATTTATTTATTTTTTTACTGTTATTCCCTCATTGTGGCGCTGGTGGCTCAGTGGTAGGTTTCTTGCCTACCATGCGGAAGGCCCAGGTCCCAGAGTCCCAGCCAGTGCCCCCACCCCAGCCACTGGATGCAGTGCTGGACCCCAGCCACTGGATGCAGTGCTGGTCCCAAGCCTGGATAAAATGGGAGGGTTGTGTCAGGAAGGGCATCTGGTGTAAAACCTGTGCCAAGTTGTTGTGCGGACCAGTTGGTCCACTGTGGCGACCCCTCATGCATGTAGGGAGCAGCTGAAAGATCAACAACAACCCTCATTGGGTGCTGAGGCCCCCCTTAAATGAAAATTCTAGAATCACACCTGGACGTCACAACAATAGACACTAATCAACCGTTAAATAACAAAGTAAAAAAGAAATTAGTCTACAGTATTTCACAAGGAATAGTCAATTTTATTATGGTTACTTTTCTCAAAAAAGACTTTCTTGATGATCTCCGGAGGACGCAGCATCCAAAATGAGATGCAGCATAGAAACAATGTATATGTGTGGTTCGCTGCCTCTGACTACTCCAATTATCCAATCAAAGGACAGAAAATTGCTGACGTAATCGTATACTTGCTAGATTGCCCCAGTGACACCAACTCGAAATCCGATTGGTTAATGTATCAATTTCATGGCCACTTATTTTAAGCTACGGGCGCCTGCACTATTGATTCTGAAGGCCTTAAGGCAGATTGCCTGGCGACACATGATGTCAGCCACTGGCTGAAATATGATTGGATAAATACTCTTATCATAAATATACACTACTGGAAGCAGTGCAACCAAGAGAAAAGCTATGAAATGTGGAGAATAGGCTATTGGGAATAATTTAATACACATTCATGGGAAAATATATTAAATATATTAAAATGCAAATCAGTGATTCAGATCACTGCTGTTTAGGCCAGCAGAGAAGGCCTTGCTGGCCCTGAAGGCCCACCACTGGGTTATATAAACCAGTTACACTATGTGGCAAAGGTTCCTGAAAGTGCCTCGCCTAAATTATTGTTAAAAATAAAACTCAATTTCACCACAGACAGGAAAAAGCTGTCTGCAGCCCACAAACGAAAGAAGACCCCAAAATGAATCAAAGGCTATGAATAAATATTTAGCTTTTCAGTTCAACAACAATAATGTTTCATAATATAAGATATACTATATTGCCAAAAGTTTTGGGACACCCCTCCAAATCATTTAAATCAGATGTTGTTTTTCAGGGGTTGGGCTCGGCCCCTTATTTCCAGTGAAAGGAACTCTTAATGCTTCAGCATACCAAGACATTTTGGACAATTTCATGCTCCCAACTTTGTGGGAACAGTTTGGGGATGACCCCTTCCTGTTCCAACATGACTGCACACCAGTGTACAAAGCAAGGACCATAAAGACATGGATGAGTGAGTTTGGTGTGGAGGAACTTGACTGACCTGCACCTTAACCCGATGCTACACCCGATGCACATGAATTTAATATGGAATTACCCCCCCAACCCCCAACCCCCCTTTGCAGCTATAACAGCTTCAAATCTTTTCGGAAAGCTTTCCACAAGTTTTAGGAGTGTGTTTATGGGAAATTTTTGACCATTCCTCTAGAAGTTCATTTGTGAGGTCAGGCACTGATGCTGGACGAGAAAGTCTGGCTCGCAGTCTCCGCTCTAATTCATTCCAAAGGTGTTCTTTGAAGTTGAGGTCAGGACTCTGTGAAGTTCCTCAACACCAAACTCTCTCATCCATGTCTTTATGGACCTTGCTTTGTGCACTGGTGTGCAGTCATGCTGGAACAAAAAAAAACTGTTCTCACAAAGTTGGAAGCATGAAATTGTCCAAAATGTTTTCGTATGCTAAAGCATTAAGAGTTCCTTTTACTGGAACTAAAACCCCTGAAAAACAACATATGAACTCAATGATTTGGAGGGGTGTCCCAAAACGTTTGGAAATATAGTGTATATTGCTGCTGCCTTCTATAAGTCATTGGAATAGGTATTTTCATTTGTAACTCAGCCATATTTCAGTAATGTTAGCAAAACAAAACCCAGACAAAACCCAGGTGCACACACAGAGTGGGGTTATACTGCATATTGTCATGGCTGTGATTCACTACAGCTACAGGTTTTCACAGCTGTGCTCATTTTCAATACAGGAAGAGTATGATGTTGCTTTTATACAAAAGTTCCACAGATTATAACAGTTAAACAGACTGTCTTTGCCCTACCAGCAAAATTAGATCCCTAAACACTTTATAGCACGTTGACTAGCTTGCTAGCTAGCCCAGACTGATTTGTATTGTGGCACTATTTGATTTTTCCTTTACTTTTATTTTTCAAATCTTTTTAATGGTGATTCTTATATGTATTGTGTACCAGGGTGTTCTGACCTGTCATGTCATGCCAAAAGAAAAGTGGATAGAATGTACGTAAGGAGATAGATAAGTATGCGTAAATATGTCACGTGAAGACCCATTTATCAAACAGTGAGCTAAGCTCCTATCAATATCTTATCACATTAAACCAAATAACTTGTTATATACTGAGTATGCTTCCACACATTCTGTTAGACAGAAAGGGATCCTGTCTCCAGACTTACCCTTCCACCTATTTCATTTGACCGAAATGTCATTCTGCTATAAAAGACATAAGTATGTTCCTGTTAAAGTAAAAGTCCCATCCTTTCTTCCTTCTCAGGTTTTATATTTAAAGCTACATATTATATACCTGAAAATATTGTTTGCCATTTCTGGTGATAATGTTGCTAACTCTACTGTAGTAATGGTTTCATACTAAGTGGAATTTTACATGGTGGACACAGATGAGCAGATTAGTCAAATTAGTGGACCAGGACTAACTGTTGAACAATTACACAATATCACACAAAAGTGCTGTTGTAGTGAATATCAGCATGGTTGTAATTCAGCTACAGGTAATGACAGCTGTGCCGATATTAACTAAATCAACAAAACTGCAAGTGTGATATTTCAATTCAATTCTTTATATAGCGCTTTTACCAATGGACACTGTCTCAAAGCAGATTTACAGAAAAAAATTATAAAGTTTAAAGTTAAGTTACTATTTATCCCAAAAACTTATCCCTAATGAGCAAGCCTGAGGCAATGGTGGCAAGGAAAAACTCCCTGAGATGATATCAGGAAGAAACCTTGAGAGGAACCGGGCTCAGAAGGGAATTTATCCTCATTTGGGTGACACTGGACATTAAATAATGTAATCATTTTCTACAACGGCGACCAAGAGCTCTTGAGGAACTAGTAGGTCAGTGTAGTTGCTGAGTGTATATTTCTTTTTTATACCACAGCATGCTTGAATGCTTGAATGTGATTGGTCAGAGGGTGTGCATTATTTTTGTATGACAGTGTGATTTGGACAATGGTTCTGACCTTTACATGAAAGATATATTAATATGATTTCACTTAAAAAAATTATATATATATATATATATATATATATATATATATATATATATATACACTATATTGCCAAAAGTATTCGCTCACCCATCCAAATAATCAGAATCAGGTGTTCCAATCACTTCCATGGCCACAGGTGTATAAAATCAAGCACCTAGGCATGCAGACTGTTTTTACAAACATTTGTGAAAGAATGGGTCGCTCTCAGGAGCTCAGTGAATTCCAGCGTGGAACTGTGATAGGATGCCACCTGTGCAACAAATCCAGTCGTGAAATTTCCTCGCTCCTAAATATTCCACAGTCAACTGTCAGCTGTATTATAAGAACGTGGAAGTGTTTGGGAACGACAGCAACTCAGCCACAAAGTGGTAGGCCACGTAAACTGACGGAGCGGGGTCAGCGGATGCTGAGGCGCATAGTGCGAAGAGGTCACCAACTTTCTGCAGAGTCAATCGCTACAGACCTCCAAACTTCATGTGGCCTTCAGATTAGCTCAAGAAGTACGCAGAGAGCTTCATAGAATGGGTTTCCATGGCCGAGCAGCTGCATCCAAGCCATACATCACCAAGTGCAATGCAAAGCGTCGGATGCAGTGGTGTAAAGCACGCCGCCACTGGACTCTAGAGCAGTGGAGACGCGTTCTCTGGAGTGACGAATCGTGCTTCTCTATCTGGCAATCTGATGGACGAGTCTGGGTTTGGCGGTTGCCAGGAGAACGGTACTTGTCTGACTGCATTGTGCCAAGTGTAAAGTTTGGTGGAGGGGGGATTATGGTGTGGGGTTGTTTTTCAGGAGCTGGGCTTGGCCCCTTAGTTCCAGTGAAAGGAACTCTGAATGCTTCAGCATACCAAGACATTTTGGACAATTCCATGCTCCCAACTTTGTGGGAACAGTTTGGAGCTGGCCCCTTCCTCTTCCAACATGACTGTGCACCAGTGCACAAAGCAAGGTCCATAAAGACATGGATGACAGAGTCTGGTGTGGATGAACTTGACTGGCCTGCACAGAGTCCTGACCTCAACCCGATAGAACACCTTTGGGATGAATTAGAGCGGAGACTGAGAGCCAGGCCTTCTCGTCCAACATCAGTGTGTGACCGCACAAATGCGCTTCTGGAAGAATGGTCAAAAATTCCCATAAACACACTCCTAAACCTTGTGGACAGCCTTCCCAGAAGAGTTGAAGCTGTTATAGCTGCAAAGGGTGGACCGACGTCATATTGAACCCTATGGATTAGGAATGGGATGTCACTTAAGTTCATATGCGAGTCAAGGCCGGTGAGTGAATACTTTCGTCAATATAGTGTGTATATATATATATATATATATACATATATATATATATATATATATATATATATATATATTATTCTTGGATGCACTCTTGTATGTCTAATCAAATTAGCAGACAAAAACTAACAGCTGTATAAGAACAAAAAATTGATAATAGAGCTCACAAATAGGGGAAAAAATGGGGAAAGACTTCTGAGAGGTGCGGGGAAAATGATTTAGGGAAATATTTTGAACTAGCCTTATCATATATTTTGTTCTTGGTCCATATTGTTGTTAGCAAACCATAGCAGGGTGTGTGAGGACTTTGTAGATGTTTGATTCGTGCTTAAGTGGTGGCTTTCTACATGCTTTTTTCAAATTAGTTTCAGATATTTTCATTTAGTCAGATATTTCCAGACAGCATGCCAAACTATTTCATAGCTACATGTTTTGAATGTGACAAAAGGAGGCCCAACTACACTAATTTAATCAAAATTTCTGATTAGTTTAGTAAAATATTTTGTCTGCAAACATTTCGTCTTCTCATGAATTTTTATAGTCCAAGCCAAGTTCTTGTCTGTTATTATTATGGATTACCTTTTTTCAGTTTTCCTGCCTGTATTCTGTTCCCTGCTTTGAGCACTCACAATGATTCACAGATTGCCCTTAATCAAACACACAGTCAGTTTACGCACATCCAGCCTTTAATCACAGCACAATACAGAAACTTGTCCATAATTTTGTCTTGGATTTCAGATAGCTCCTTTGTTTTCATGATGCTGTTTTTTAGTTTTGTTCTCTGGGAGTTTTCATTAGCATCTGTATGTATCATGTGACTGGTGGTTCACTTTATTACGTTATGTGACTTCTGATAAACACTAGTACTTTAGTGACGTCAGGCGCTGATGTTAGACGAGAAGGCCTGGCTTTCAACTGATGTTTCAACTCATCCCAAATGAGTTCATTGTATTTGGAAGTCTAGGCTCTAGAGCCTTGAAATTGTTTTGTTTTGTCTTTCACACCACAAAGATACTATTAGATGATTATGGAGAAGAGTGAGAGTAAGAAATATTAGCCTATTTAATAAATAGTTTCCTAAAGGATCTTAGCTGTCATGAAATGTAATCTGATAATCATCTGTCATTTTATTGTCATTTTATCACTTTAAGCAAACATTTTTTTGGTTTTTTTTTAAGAATTGTTTCACATATTTCTGAATATTACATGAATTAAGCACAAAACTGATTTGATTTTTATAAATTAACAATAAACAAGTCAGAATTAAAATAGATAGATAGATATATACTAGTGATCAATTTACAAAAAAAATTAATGATGTACACAAGTGCTTAAAGTGAACATTTATTGCTCGGTTAATTTTAAATAACTGAATAAAATGATAAAAGATGGTTAGATAAGACTTTTAGTATTAGGAGGAGGCTCTCTGGTGGTGTGGTGGTGCATTGTCCCTGAGCTCATAGAACTGAAATGCTTATATTAGTGCTAGCTTTGTGAGATGTATATTGTGATACATTCTTAATGTGCACTGAAAATTTCATTGTAATGAACATCTAAGCATGAACTTGATACTGATCCTCTTACAAACCTATATCACTAAAGACACATAGGCCAAAGTCCAGGATCAGAATTAAATATTACTGAGACATGTCTCTGCTTTAGGCCACAGTAAGGAGCACTTATCCTTTTCATTTATGGGCCACTTTAATTAATTACTTTCAAATAATTACTGTATGTCCATGAAAAATCCTCAGTCCCATTAACTTAAGTCTCAAATGAGATTTTAAATAAGTTCAAATCTCTGAACAATTCATTTCTTGTTCACCCACCAGATTTGATTTTCTTATTCATTTAAGCAAGCGGCACATGTATTGGCACATGTGTGCAAAGGTAAGTACAATTATCTTCAATTTGCACAATGACTAAATTCTCACTGACGAGATTCTTCGTGAAATTGATATATTCTTCACAAATTCGAAACATTTTCACTTATAAATATTCTTTCATTGTGTGACCAATCACATGCCAAATGACCTTTTAAATGATCAATTATCAATCTGTCAGATATACATTTACATTATATTACATTTACATTTACCATCAGTGAATAAACTGGCTCAATAGCTCACAGACTTAGAATACCATCAGCCTAAAAACTGTGTTTTTTACAACATACAACAATACATAAAACAAACACGGAAAAATAAGAGCTAGTTTAAGTGTTTCAGGGAGAAGTAGGTCTGTATCCGTCGTTTGAAGATGGCCAGTGACTCTAGCTGTACGGACATGGGAAGTTCATTCCACCACCTCGGTGCCAGAACAGAGAAGAGTCGAGATGTGTACCGACTTTGTACCCTGAGAGATAGTGGGACCAGTCGAACAGTGCTAGTAGATAGGATGGAGCGTGGTGCAGTGCGAGGAATAATAAGAGCTTTGAGGTAAGATAGAGCTGGTCCATTCTTGTCTTTTAGGCAAGTATCAGTGTTTTGAATCTGATGCATGTAGCTACTGGAAGCCAGTGGAGGGAACGCAGCAGTGGGGTGGTCTGTGAGAACAGTTGAAGGTAGAGGTAGAGACCTGCCAGTAGAGAGTTGCAGTAGTCCAGTCTCGAAATGACAAGAGACTGAACAAGCACCTAAGCAGCCTGTGTGGATAAAAATGACCGAATCCTTCTGATGTTGTACAGAAGAAACCAACATCAGCATATAACATTAGTAACATGGGGGAAAAGGACAGTTGATTGTCCATGGTTACCCGAAGGTTGCGAGCAGTGGCCGAAGGGGAGATCAGAGCGTTATATGGCAAGATCCTGGGCTGGGAATGAATCACCTGAATCATCATTAATATCTATAATATTTGCTCCAAATGACCTTGTAATGTTGGCAATGTTCTGTCTACTATATATGACTTTATGTAAGAAATATGCTAAAAATGGGCATTGAATATTTTGTTTATATGTAAAACTTTGCTAATGAAATAATTGGACTGTATACATACCAATGTACATATTCTTTTTTTGTGTAGTACTTTTCCTAATAAATTTTTACCTACTTTTAACCTAATCTGTATCTAAAAAGCTCAATGTGATACACAATGGCATGTAGCTAGAGAAAACTGATGTTCTCAACTGATCTTTTCATTTTTGGTGGCTTTGACCAATTTACTAACACTATAACTAGGTTTTGAAGCATGAATTAAATGTTTTGGGTGAGTTAGTACATTTTGCAGACATGCAATAGAGTTGTGATCCCAGTAAAACAGTTGTAACAGTTGCTTTTACAGTTTAGAGAATGTTAAAGACTGAAGAAAACTGTGAAAAATTGGAAGGCAAACACAAAAATGTTACAAGGACTGTTATTGGGAAACAATAGTTGAGTCTGTGGTGCAGCACGATCATCATGAGTCCTCACACACAGTTTACAATAACAGTTGTGGTTTCATGAGAAGAAAAGCAAGCTTTTATTAACTCCTCGTATTGTGATCGAGTCTCCTTCATCTCCTTATGCTGGGACTGCAGGATGCTGTGAGCCTGCAGCTCTCACTCACACTCACACTCATATTCACTGCCAAGGATCAAAAGAGGTTTAAACTCAAGCCTTATGTTCACATATGCAATGGGCCACTTCCTATCCAATTTCTGACTGTATAGTAAACAGATGTCGTGATATAAAACCTGCACGATAAGCATTCCAGGATTTTTCATTCTGTTCCATATTTATACGTCACACAGAGTTGCCAATAATTACAGTTTAACCAGGGCACTTACAATTTTTGACCCCTTGCTATGGTGATACAGGAGACAGTTTTTTCATTTTTCATGCTAAAGCAGCAGATAAATAATTACACTGAAAGTAAAAGACCAATTCACCAGGACTGTTATTGGGAATCATTCAACCAGTCATGTAACTCATCATGCATCCTCACATTATTTCTAAAGTAACATCTTAATGCAGGGTTTTTACCATTTTACCGTTCTTATCTCATCACACTTCCTAGTCCGATTTCTGCTGTTCCTCCTATATTTAAGCTAGTTCATTCATGCCTGTAAATAATGCAGATACAAGATTTAACCTATTTCACTGGTGTATTTTGTTGGTGTAGGGCTTGAGGCCAGCATTCTCTCTATCTCTGGGGTCACTTTTTTAGACTCAGTGATTTGGGACTTTACTCTGATCCGTATCACAGAAATATCCATTTGCGAGAGAAAGGTAACTATTATAAAAATAAGTGACATAATTTTGTCACACTTGCATGCAGACGTTCTTTCTTATTTAGTTATGCTTTGCATATCTTGACTGTTCTACCAGTTACCAACTGTTAAGGTCATGATTGACAGTTAGGGCCAAAGTTTTGGTCTGTGTGTGTTAGCTGTTGTTTATATCCTGTTGTTTGGATACCCTTTGTCATTACCCTTCCTCAGAAAACCTGTGGCTGAATGATGAGTCTCCTAAACTGTGTGCTTACAGTATGTTTGTACTATAGAGGTTCATGTTCATTTCACTTTGTGAATTGTAACTAGTAACATGTAACTTTTTTTTGGCCCCGAAATGTGTCTAAACGTGTGTGGAAACAGACACCATGAAGAAGACTTCAACAAAATAGACTTCATGTTAAAACTAGAATGAATTTCCAGGTTACATAATTGCACTTTTTCACAAAGTTATAGAATGGAAATTATTTTTAATTGCACTATCCGGTGTCACCCAAATGACAATGGGCTCCCTTATGATTCTGGTTTCTCTCAAGGTTTCTTTCTAATATCATCCCAGGGAGTTTTTCCTTGCCAACACCACCTCTGCCTTGCTCATTAGGAATAAATTAGTAGATTTTAAATTTATATCCTGGGTGTCTGGATGACTAGATGACAAGAAAAAATATCAGCTTCTAATAAACAAAAATAAATTTTCCTTCTACTTAATGAGGTTCATGTTACTAGTCCCTCAAAATTGTCAATGTGTGCAGAAGTACATAAAGCTTTAGTTGCTGAACTTTCTGGTCTCACTGGTTGAATCACATTTTATATTTAAAATGTTAAGTATCCCCTGGATGGCACCCATGTAAATGATCAGTCTGTCTCAAACCTAATAATCCTTTTCTAACATCCAGTTAAGTGTCAGATGATTTTATTATAAGCAAGATAACATGCCATGCTCCCAAATAACAATAATTCCATAACGACACTAAACATAGATAAACTAAACACTGATAGTATATTGCAGGTTGAAGGGGGATGAAGTTGAAGTTAGTGATGTTGCTGCTGCAATACAACAGTTTGAATGTCTTTTTGTGCATAATGAATCAACTAAGGGTACTGTAAGGGCAGAGGCTGAAATCTTATGAACTCATTACAAAGTAAAGCAGAACAGTTAGGACAGAATTTCATGTGTTTACAGTGTTATATCTTGGTCATAACAACAGTTAAAGGTCAACGTGGGCAAAACCATGAGAAAAAAGCATCCAGTGTTGTTGCACCATAGGCATATACACTATTATTTCCATTTTATTAGGAATACCTTCCTGTGCATTCATACAATTAAGTAATCAGCCAGTTATGTGACAGCAGCACAATATATAAAATTATGCAGATACAGGTCAAGAGCTTCAGTGTTTACAGAGTTATAACATGGCTTTTTTAAGCAGTTAAATGGTTTATTGTGCAATTAACAATGATATGCTAATGATGTTAACACTGGAGCTCACTACAATAAATAAGCATGTGTGAACAGGTGTTCCTAGTAAACTGGCAGAATATTATTTCTTCACTTCCTAATAGAGCATGTGCGTAGCTTACCTGGGGAAGAGATGGCACCAGGATACACTATTGTTAGGCAGTGTTATGTTCTGGGCAATGTTCTGCTGGGAAAAATTGTGTCTTGTGGATTCATGTGGATGTTACTTTGACAGGTACCACCTACCTTAATGGACCAAGTACACCCCTTCATGGCAACAGTAATCCTCAATGGCAGTGGCCTCTTAAAGCAGGATAATGTACCTTGCCACACTGCAAAAATTGTTCAGGAATGGTTTGAGGAAAATGACAAAGAGTGCCAGGTGTTGATTTGACCTATGAATCCAATCACAAGTTGGCCAGATGCACTCAAAGACCAACTCAAAAAGCAACTTACAACTTAAAGGACTTAAAGGAGCTGCTGCTAATGTCTTGGTTCCAGATACCATGGCACTCTTTCTTATGGAGTCCATGCCTCAGTGGGTCAGAGCTCTTTTGGCACTACTTTATTACGTATTTATCCAGCACTTTATTAATTTACCCAATGCTACTATTCACAACTGATTTCAGAAGCTGTACCTGTACTGTGCAATGACAAAGTAGTATCTATTCATCTCTATCTATCTATGAAATTAAACTTATAATCCACAAATTATATGATAAATAGGCACAGGTTATGGATCATAATTGTAGAAAGAGAAAGCATGACAGAAAGCAGAATTTTGTATCATGACAGAATCAGTATCCACACTGACCTTTATTAATATAGTAATTGCATTTATTATACAGACCTCAGGGTTCTCTCTTCATTCTTTCTGTACAGAACAGTTAAACAGATCACAGGTTAGCTCTGGATCCCAAATATTATCAACTACATCAAGAGGTGGATGGAGGGTGAGGATGAAAACTAAAATAGAGGGAGGAGAAAGAGGGAAGAGAGGACCCTGAGAGAGCCACAACAGCCAGCAACAAAAAAAAAGACACAGAGAAAATAAGAGAGCAAGAAACTTTCCTCGTAATAAGTCCTACTGCCATAAGTCTCTCTCACAACTTTAATCACACACCAGTTTTAATTATGACTACTCTAGGTACTTACTGTTCCTTCGAGCAAAGGTGTGGCTAATCACTGTTTAATCTGTTTTACATTTCTGTTGTGTACAGTTTCTGACACCTGCCTACATAAGAAACATGTACTTACACCACAGCCAGCTGCAGCAGTCAGAGATCACTGAAGTGTAGCATGGGATAGATTCCAACTCAACCGAATAACTAAGAGGTTAAATCCAACTACCATGTACAGTGGAGCACCATCTCACATAAGATAAACACTAAATATAGGATCCATCCTTTGGTACAGTGAACAATTGCACCTCGTCAACCAAATCTGCTGACACTGAATAAAGGTGATGGAAAATTGAATATAGATGGTGGTCTTCATAATAGCATATCTAACATAATAGGTAATAGCACAGTAACTACCATCCAGCCCTTGTCTCAGTCAGAACAGCTTGATTCTCAGAAGTTATAGAACGCAAAGGGACAACATTTAGTCCTTAATTAGCACAGTATCTAGTTTGAGAAATAACCAGCCTTGTTATGATCAAGAACCGCTGCTAATGATGATGATGATCCTGATGATGATGATTAATAGTAGTATTATATGTATAGTCTGTGTTGGGATTTCCTTCCAGCACATATACCCAACAATATATTTCCAAGTTAAATTTACTTCTGATGTCTAATAAACACTGATCTTCTATTGGCCTGATCTTGTGAACTAGTGCGAAAGTGTGCACACAGCAGTTTCTGAATCCTTTCCTTTCAGTATCCTTCCCTCCTTTCTCAACAGAGTGTACCAAAATGAAAGAAAAGTCACAACAAATCTTTTAATAAAGAAAAATCACATGTATGTTATGTGACTTCTTTGTTTTTATCTTGATCACGAAGCCCTCACACTGCACGGTACTCACTATAGTTCAGTCTATTGAACATGCTGGTATTGACTCACAGGTAACAAAGCCAATGTTCTTGATTTTTTTTGTTTTATGAAGGACAGAAAGGATAGAAGACTAACATCTAATAAAAACTGTTAAACATTATTAAAGCTAACCACGTGTCCAAAACATGCCATATTCACTACATAGTGAGATGCAGGACTGTTGGTTTTTTTGTTTTTTTTTTAAAGTGCAGTGGAAAATATGTAGGGTGCTCATAAATTCCCACAATGCACTTCAGTAAGTCAGTGTTCCTTGTTGGAACAGAATGTACTTTGCATAATGCACTTTGTAGGGAACAGGAAGTGGGGTATCATTTTGGACACGATAGCTAAATCATAGCTACAGCAGTAGTTGCATGGCATGAAATTAGTAAAAACAAGGCAAGTGAATGTTAGTGTTGGAAAGCAGTTATTTACGATACAGTGGCACTGTTCTACCACCAGGATGAGGGCACAAGACTCCAGCAAAGAGAGCACTAGCTAAACATTCAATATCTTACAAATAATTCTACTGTGAAACTGCCGAGTCTAGCCATGCAGTGTTTAAGGCAGCCTACAGCTTCTTTTTACTTACACTTGCACAAAAGCTTTGCCCCAAAAGTGTGATAGAAGTGTTCTTAGTAGAAGTAACCTTCCTCGAGATACCTTAAAATGGCTAGTGTACCGCGTCATACAGAAGACTCAGAGTACAGCAAGCCCTTGTACCTGGTCTGATGTCAAAGACTCTGAAAAAAATTAAATCAATACAAAATAGGTAACAGTTCACTAAGAGAAGCTAGTCTTGCAAGGAAGTTAGCTAGTGTTGCAACGAGGGACTGTCACTGGTGTTCGTTATCTAAACATAAATAGCTTGCTAGCTAATATCTATAGAATATTGAACATTTTATATGCTTTCCTGTTATAATAATTATAAATAGCTAAACAACTAGCTAGCAGTAGTGAGTAGTAGCTCCCAGCACTCTGTAAAATAAAATGTTATATAAAATAATTGTAACATCAAGTGTACAACAACAAAACCTACATAGCTAACTAGCTCACCACTATAACTTGTAAATTAAGGGTTTATTCATAAGGATGATATCACGGGGAACCAGCACGCTCACTACACTGGCAAAACTTCACACACTCAGCTACTGACATGGACATTAAACACATATGATCTTTAGCTGTATGTTACAGACAGATACATTATCTAACTTTATGTTTTATTTTATTAGGTACTCTTAAACACAATGTTACATGTGTAAAAAAATAAAATAAATGATTCACTGCTAGCAGCTAGTTCTCAGTGTTTAACATGACAGTGCAGTGTAGGTAAAGCAAACACTCCCTCACGCTGAATGAAGTTTCAGTAGAACATGCGTTAGTTTTTTGGACAGAGCCTTGAATTTTCTAGTAAGAACACTAACTGGGTTTGGAACAAAGCCGAAATTACAGCCTACGATACCAGAGCTTTACTGAAGGAGACTACATCTAAGTGTGCAAACTAGTGACACTTTGTATTTCTTCTCTCTGCAATGAAACAAAGGTCTTTACTGATAAATACATCTATAAAACACAAACTGTAGCTGATTATGCATATCAGTGGCAAAATAGATCTATTCAATATCAAAGTTCATCTAAATATTAGCATTTATAGATTTTTTTTTATCTTTATAAGACCTTTATTAAGGTTAATTAATACTTAATAGTTGGCATCAGCTAATTAGAAAGGCTGTGTGTGTGTGTGTGTGTGTGTGTGTGTGTGTGTTTGTGTGCATGGGCTTTACAGATCTTTAGTTTTGATGAGTGTGACAAGCGGTTTGTCGTCTGGACTGAAGTCTTCATAGTTGATGGGTGTGGCATCGTACATGGCTGGACGAGATTTCTTCCCAAACCTGAACAAAATAATAAATAATTATTTAAAATAAAAGTAATAATAATAATAATAATTTCTCTCTCTTTCTCTCTCTGTTTTACACTGTCTCTCTCTTTCTCGCTTTCTCTCTTTTTCTTTGTTTTACACTGCCTGTCTCTCTCAGTGTCTCACATCATCTCTTTTTCTGTCTCTCCTCTCTCTCTATCTCTCTATCTCTCTCTCTGTTTTACACTGTCTGTCTCTCTCTTTCTCACACCACCTCTCCCCCCACCCCTCTCTCTCTCTCTCTCTCTCTCTCTCTCTCTTTCTCTCTCTCTGTTTTACACTGTCTGTCTCTCTCTGTGTCTCACATTGTCTCTTTTTCTGTCTCTCTCTCTCTCGCTCTTTCTCTCTCTCTGTTTTACACTGTCTGTCTCTCTGTGTCTCACATTATCTCTTTTTCTGTCTCTCCTCTCTCTCTCTCTCTCTCTCTCTCTGTCTCTGTTTTACACTATCTGTCTCTCTCTTTCTCACACCATCTCCCCCCCACCTCTCTCTCTCTCTCTCTCTCTCTCTCTGTTTTACACTATCTGTCTCTCTCTTTCTCACACCCCCCCACCTCTCTCTCTCTCTCTCCCTCTCTCTCTCGCTCACACCACCACACTTTGTGTCCATCTCTTTATTGTCCGTGTCTGTTTCTAACTCTAAATCTGACACACTTATTCTTTGTACCTGTCTTTTAGTACCACACCCTCTTTGTCTCAATCTCTCTCTCTCTCTGTCTGCATCGTCTTATCTCTGTCTGCATCTCTATCATCTTTCCATCTCTTGATCTTTCCCTCTGTCTGTCTTAACTCTGTGTAGAGTGTAGTTCACTTTCTACATAACAGTATATAAATGTTAGGATGTAGGATGTGATAAGCGTATAAGTGTGTGATTAGTGTATGTACCGGGCATGGCGTATGGAGGCGATGGCGTTGCTGAAGTCACTGTCGATGCTGCGGCAGTTATAAAACTCCTGATAGGCATGACGAGACGATGCCTGATACTCAATACGGCTGATGCGGCAGATTCCAACAATGAGGATGATGAGCATGAGGACGAAGGCTACACACAGAGCCCCGATGATGATGTAGAGAGAGTGACGTGGAACGCTAGGGAGAGAATCGACTGTACGAGATGCCTTCCACTGTAGATCTGGTAAAAACAAATAATAATAATAATAATAATAATAACAATAATAATAATAATAATAATAATAATAATAATAATAATAATAATAATAACATACTTCAGCTTAAGATCAGAAAAAACAAAAATTATAATTATATATTAAATATATTTATATTTGTCTGTTTAAAATTTTGGACAGTTTTTCTTTTTTTTCTTTTTTTTTTAAACCTAATATATAGAAACACTAATACAGCCTCTTTGTATTTATAACAGAAAACAAGGGAACAAAAAAAAATCATATTGTTTTCTTTGCTAATTTTTGAGACCATTTCCATAAAACCTTTTGCGGTGTCAGTATCTGTCATGTTACAGTTAAACAGTTCATATACATCTGATCAGTAATGCCATGATCTTATGTACATTTAATAGTTTACAATTTTGTACATGCTGGGTGTGGTAATGTAACATGTTGACAACAGTAGCAGATTATACAGATAAAGGGTTTTCAGCGCAGTCCACTTCTCCTGACCCTAAGCAAAAGGGCTGCAAAGTCCATCCTACATTTACACAGAGTCACAGATATCATAGGGTTGAGAATGACTTTAGTAAAGATCTTTACTGGGTAAAAGAATGAACAGTGGGTAGAACATAATGGCTAGGAATGCATTTTAATTTGTATTTTAAAAAGGTCTACTAACCGTGACATTGTAACCAACCATAAAATAAAGCTTTATACTTATATAACACATTTTTATAAAACAAGTGGTGTCCATCATTTCAGTAGCTGTATATAGAATTCTATAATTTTGGTATGATGGACGATAACACACTGTTCAATTATTAGAGCTGCAAAGACATGAGATGAAAAAGAAGCTACAAGAGTGATGTAAGTATTTACTCCATTTTCTGTCATTTTGGTGCAAACCATCACAAAATGGATGTTTGGGGTGTTCATTTGTCAAAACAGTTTGAACTTGGGAAAAATTTGATTGGTCCACGCCAAACAAGGGGTGAAAGCTCTGTTTTTTATTAGGGGGTCAAGGGTTCAAGCCCCAGAACCTCCGAGGTGACGTTGTTGCACCCTTAACCTTCTCTGCTCCAGGGACTGTGTATCATGGCTGATCCTGTGCTCTGACCACAATTTCTGAAGATTTCATATGTAAAGAAAAGTATTTCACAGTGTTGTAATGTATATGTAACAAATAAAGGATGCATCTATCTATCTATCTATCTATCTATCTATCTATCTATCTATCTATCTATCTATCTATCTATCTATCTATCTATCTATCTATCTATCTAAATGTCCTTTGCCTTTTTACTTACAGTACTTTATTCTCTTCTCTAGGGGTTGTTAATGTAGATTTGCCCACACAGAGCAGGGCAGACTTCTTTTGCGGGGTCACATTGCATGCTTCTAGCAGTGTGGACTGTGCCAATCACACTTGATGCAACGTGTAAACCAGATTGGTGGACAGCTTTCCCAGCTCTTGCTGTCAGAAGTGCGTTGGAGGGGACTGGCCTTCACCATCTGTGGCAGCCATTCTAATGCTAGCTGGAAAACCGCCAAAGCATTGCACAGGCTATCCAACCCGGGGGTTGTGGAAAAACTTTTGGATGTTTTTTTTTTTTTTTATGTAAGAACGCGCCACTGAAAAACAACAGTCTAAGCTATTTTGGCCCCTAGAGCCTAAAACAAAATCACAGGAAAAAAAAGGAGCTGACAGAGAAGTAAAGGATACACAAACTTGTGGTGAGGAGGAAGAACAGGAAAAAACAGGAGTCTATTACGTCTTTTAAGAACTGAAATCTGTAGCTTGAAGCAGTACAGGATTCGACAGTTTTGGGGTGATTGTAAAGGTCTTGGCATGCATGCAAATTTGTTCTAGAAGATATCTAGGCGTTAGACAGGGGTGAAAATAAGACACACACAGAGTTTATGGTTAAAAGCAACTGAAAATCGTATCTGTGAACTCTGGAGACTTTTTATCTGTTCACTGCTCTCTCAAAAAAGATGGATGGTGTTTTTCCAACACTTGCTACTACCACGAGGTATAAGCAATCCCCTATATAACACCACCTCAGTATCATATAGAAGAAAGCTGCACTTCAGCGTGATTGTTGTCGTAAACATGTCAGTAATACTACGTTAGATTTTTCAGACTGAAACCAGACAGTAGTAAATATGTCATGGTGTTTTGTCCAGCATTATGGCCTGAAATGAAGAGCTTGAAAATTCATTTCTACTTTCAATTTAAATTAAATTCATATTTTATTTATAATAACCTTTATGTAATGACATAGTAAGATATTTGAAAATATTAGCGATTTTAAGGAATTAGGGCTGTCATTATTCAACCAATGATTTCTCATGGTATGCTGGATTAAAAAAAAAAAAGTCAAACCAAACCTGTTTCACACAGGATTCATTTCTGCTTTGAAAATTTGTGTCTTAATATTGTGGTGTCCTCCTC
>NC_080713.1:11711198-11758698 GCF_019097595.1 Hemibagrus wyckioides
ACACACACACACACATATACATACACATATAAATGTTCTCACCTGTGTATCCAGGTGCACACACACAGGTTGCATTGCTCCGCCTTCTTTCACACTGACCTCCGTTCTGACACTGCAGTTTCGTACATGGATCTTGATAAATCTCACAGTGTCTCCCTACAAAACACACACACACACATCAAAAGATGTCATAACACAAACATGATACAGACCACTAGTACATTACTTTACACACAGTCAAGACAAAATGCATTACTGTAAAGCAGACATAAAGGTGTACCTGTGTACTGCGGAGTACATAGACATTCATAGGCATTGATCAGATCCCGGCAGGTTGCGAAATTCAGACATGGAGCAGAGAGACACTCGTTATACTCTTCCTCACAGTACAACCCATGATAACCTGAGAAAATAAACACACAGAAGGAGACAGTGTTTGAAGCAATGCTGCCTTATGTAAATACACTCTTTCTCCACAGGATGGCAGACTTATTCTTACCCACTTACTTACTCACTTACTTTCCTACTTCCTTATATCTGCGCACACTGGCTATGAATTAACATCCTATCCATGAAAACCACAAACATAATTGGAGACAAGATATGTCCTTGACAGAATTTGACACCTTAAAACAAATTTGAATGAATTCCAAAAACAGTTTTCACTGTGTTCATTAAAAAGACGTACTGTATATATTAGCAAGCTAAATACACATTACACCTACAGTACCATCTCCATGAAATATTGTGACACATGAACATAGGCCTCCTCCAGTTCAACAAAATATGTAGACTGAGTAAATGTACTTCCACAATGCTGTGCAGGTTTATGCTGTTCCATAAGCTGACTGGAACCTGTATTCATCATCCTTAATTCAATGTATTTCAAACTACTGACCCGTAGTCTCCTCTCCAGAAACTTCCCATATAATTGGACCATAGCCTCTCGTCTCCATTTTTTAAAAAAAATTAATTAAAAAGTTAAAATTAATTAAAAGGGACCATTATCCATCATTATGATTTCTCCAACCAAATTTCATCCATCTTAGCTGCTATAATAAGCCACAGTCACTCAAATGGACCACAAAACACCAATAATTATTCTACTCCATCTAGCATGTCAACTGGGATAACTGGCCATTTTATTATTCAACATTCTCATTCACTTGCTTAGCAGCACGTGTGTCCTCGTCAAGCACTGAACAGTTTGCCAGAATGTCTTTGAGGCCACCTGAAAGTGTATTTCCTACTGAAAGTCCCTGGCCTCTCCAAACTTCTACAATTTCATTTGCCACAGCTCTCTCATATACCTCTTAACTGAAAAAAGAAGAGCCTTCAGAATGCCTCCTTCTTCTACTCAATGGTTTTCAACACAACCGGTGTCCACCAGTGCTCCTAAATATACAGAACCAACAACATTCTGGCCACACAGCTTGAACATGGTCCACACAGACTCAACAGTCACCAAGTTCCAAACACCCCCAAGTAATACAGAAGCCTCTCCTAGTTTTAAAAGGTATTTCTGGCCAGCACCATGTATGACAAGTGTTCAGTGATCAGTTGACAGCAGTGCACTTCTCTTTACCCAAGTAACCAAAACATATAGTGGTGGGCTGATAAAACAATCAGACAAAGTACTTTTGAGCAACCTTGGGTTCAAACTAATTGTTTAGCCAAATGCTATATCCATACCTTTGGCAGGAATGTGGGGTTTGGTTCCAGCGTGACATGTGTTTGAATACCTGGTTCCCAGCACAAACACTGTGTACTGACTGATGCACTGTGTGCTTATGCAATTTGCCAACTCGTTTGGCTGTACTAATGGCAAACCGGCTAAATAATGCAGCCAAGAGTTTAAAGAGAGCTCGTTTCAGCTCTGTAGGTTTTCTTACTGCCCATTTTCTCATTGAAGCCTGGCAGAACAAACAGCTCACTATGCTGCCCTCAAATTCAGAAAGCTGTCAGGAAGGTACAACAAAGTATAGGTTAATAAAGTAAAAAAAAGTTCTATGTTTATTAAAGTTATGGTATTTTCACTATGTATCTCCAGTGTACATTCAGCCATACCCTGACACAGCAGTAAGCCATGAGCCTGTTCAAACCACACAGTCAAGCTTGGCAATAAACAGCAATAAATCAGATACTAGAATTACCATCACCCAAGTTCTCTTAGTGCACCCATATTTATAATAATTACAATATTAGACTTAATAGTGGGAAAAAGATCATGGTCCAAGAAAGTGGTATGAAGTAACAACTTTAATAATGGTGAAGAAAAAGGGTTACCTTTATGGAGTATACCCTTATCCAGAGCAACTTTATCTCATTTATACTACTGAGGGTTGGGAGCCTTGCTCAAGGGCCCACCAGAGGCAACTTGGGGATCCTAGGATTCAAACTCACAACTTTCCAACCAGTAGCGCAACACCTTAACCACTGAGCTACCACTTCCCTGGTTGACTGTAAGTCTGAAGGAAAACTGCCCTGATTGTCAGGAAGAAATGGAAATAGAATTTCCACTGACATCTTCCATACCAAACAACTTTCAAGGTCAACCTTTACAGTTTGGCTTATATAAGTAAGGTTTAGATACTGCAGTGAAGGCTATTAACATCACACCCACTTTGCAAAAATATTCATAATGAGTTATTTTGTATTTAATACTTTATTTCATAGACCAATAATAATTTACTACCAACCTAGATAGCTAGCGATATTTAATGTTATATTTAAGGAGCTGTTAGTTAGCTGTGACGCCACATGAAGAAACCCTTGTTGCATTGTCACCTTGTCCCCACAACAATGGTCTCATCACTTGCCACAGTAGTGATTGCTTCTCTGTTACCACGACTCTGTAGCTGCTGTGGTTATTTCAGGACAATCCACACACTGTGATCGAGAACACTTATCATATAGACACTGGGATGCAGTACATATGTCCCTGGATTTAACCAGAATTTGACATTACCTTTGGCAAGCTGGGCTAAGCATCAATGCTATAAGGAATGTTTTATAAGCAATAAACTTCCATTAACATATAGTTTAGAGTGAGCGGTATTCACGTATCGTTGTTTAGTGTGATGCTGATCATCATCTCAAATGGTGCCAATTTGACAGCAACAAACAAACGTTTTTATGTTTGTGTGTTTGAGAGAGAGAGAGAGAGAGAGAGACAGAGAGACTCACCTGGCACACAAAGGCACCTATAGCTTGTACCGACATTGCGACATACACCATGTGCACATGGGTTGAGTGAGCAGAAATCGACGAGCTGAGTGCAGGTGTGTCCAGTGAAACCAGGAGGACAAGTACAGCTGAAGCCCTGTCCACCATTCTGCAGATAACATGTCCCATTATTGTGACATGGACCAGAAGCACATGGGTCGATTCTTACCTCACAGATATTTCCTTTATATCCTGCAGGATGTGTGCGTGTATGAGAGAGAGAGAGAGAGAGAGAGAGAGAGAGAGAGAGAGAATCAGTAAAACTGTAAATTAGGATTTTTGCATTATTGCTGAGGCCATGGCTTCTCTGGGGAAAGGAGGAGGACGAGAAAATTAAAATAAGCAACTAGGTGACACAGTTAGGGAGTACAGGAGACAGAAAGGGAGCATAAATCAGGACGGAGTCAATATGGGCTGCTCGTTCCTATTGGGAATTAAAACAGGTATTAGAAAGAAGATTATTTTAGAAAGGTCTCAGTAATGTCTTATAGCTGAGTCAGTGTTTTAAATTAACCAAGACCTTCCTGAGTAGGGATAGGATGAATAAGTCACTTTACTGAATCAAACAAACCCATTTTAATTAATCAGTTTATTATCTGATGACTTATAAACTGAGTTATGAATCTTACTTAAGAGATATATTTAGCCATTTAGTCCTTTCGGTCCAGTTTAAGTAACTGTGTGAATGTAAATCAAGGTAGAATCATCAAAGCTCTTTTCGCCATCTAAGAGTTGAATGAGCATTACTGTTTCTATACTTTCTTGTGGTTCGAGTGGTCAGCGGAGTAAAAAATAAGTACATAAGGGCTAGTACGTGAAAAACCATGCTGTCGTCAAATAAAACAGCAAACGTAGAACACTTTTCAACCAGTCAGAATGTAGGTAGGCTGTCATGTAATTGCTCATATGTCACACCATTTGTTCATGGGAGTAAAAACGGAGTCCATTTCTGAACAAGAAATTGTTTTTCACAAAGTATGAACCGGCCATTTGAAGAAGTCTGGACTGTATACCTTCTGCGCAGGTGCACTGTGGGCCGGTCAGTGTGTTTGTGCATGTTGCTCCATTTTTGCAGGGTTCTGAGGCGCAGTGATTTACCCGAGACTGACAGTTCTGGCCTTCAAACTCTGTAAGACACACACACACACACACACACACACACACACACACACACAAACAGGCATCAATCAAAAACCAGTTACAACCAGGCGTCTAATCATCTCAGTGTTAACGCTTCCTCTTGTTTCATCCTCCTCTCCAAGTATCTTCTTCTCAGCCTCTCTCTGTTGATTCTTGGTCCTTTGCTCTAGTGTAGCGTTATCTTTATAGAGAACACACCTGGCAGACAGGTGCAAGTGTAGTCATGCCCCTCGTGTCTTTGTGTGATGTCACTGCAGGTCCCATTGTTTTCACATGGGTTTGTGTAGCATGCGTCAAATTCCTCGCAGAAGATTCCAGAGTATCCAACATCGCACTGGCAATAAAATGTGCTCTGCAGCACACACACACACACACACAAATAAATAAATAAATACTGAGATACCTATACAATTTACAATGGCATACTAATTCATCACGCTATTTAGTGCAGTAGTATGCAGTTTGTGATGCAGTCAGAATCTTTGTTTTCTTACCACAGAAGACTCTGTGATGCACTTCCCTCTCCCAGTGCATTGTGGGTCACTAAAGTTGCTGCCTGGCTCCATGCAGCTAGTAGACTTTACAGTGAACTGTAATCTAAGAGTGACTTCCAGACCAGAAGGGGCTCCAATGCGCAGCACAGCTACACACACACACACACACACATAAATACTGAGATACCTACTGCATTTGCACACAGTAATGAATGCTACAGCAGAGAGAGAGAGTCTTCTCTTACTGATGAAGTAGTTGTGTCCGAGTGGCAGTAACTGATCAGAGATCACAAGACCATTGGAGTCCTGCTGGAACCAAACGACCATGCCATCAGATACTGAACACCGGTCGAACCCAAGAGCTCCGACCCGCCACAGTGCTGCAGCTCCGCTAACGTTCAGTACCAACCTACACACAGGCACATATCACTGTTGACTGACCTGTAATAATTCAGATCTCCGACTTTCACTTTCTTTTACTTCTTCTGTGTCTCTTTCTTTTCTCTCTATTTACATCTGTAAACAAGAGTCTAGTCATATAGGCTAATTTCTAATAACTAATTAATTGAATTGTTTCCTTTTCTGTCAAGGCTTTCCACTAGATTTTGACATATGGCAATGGGGGTTTGTGCTCGTTCTGCCACAAGAGCATTAAAAAGGTCAGATGAGAAGGTATAGTGTGGAGTCTGCATTTCAATTCATTCCAGTGGGGTTAGGAATGGATTCTCAGGAGTTTTTTCACACCAGCCATGTCTGCATGGATCACGCTTTGTGTACAGAGTAACTGACATACTGAAATAGGTTTGGGCTAAATTTCAGTGAAGGGCAATGTTAAAGGGATTAAAAGGACTTGCTAGACCATTCAGTCCTTCCAATTTTGTGCCAACTCTATGGGGAAGAGCCACATATGTGTGCTGGTCAGGTGTCCACATACCTTCAGCCACATAGTGTGTTTAAAATATATGCAAATGACTAATAATATTCCTTCCACTTTCTGTAGATGATGACTTTGATGAATGTGCTTCCTTATTGTGATTCATTTCAGTGAAAATTGAATGAAAAGTTGTGGGTTTCTAGAAACTTTGTGTCAGTTATTTTAAGAGCACTTGGGAACTCGGTTGCTGTTCTGTTCTAGATATTACCTGGCCCTTTTTCCTGTTTTTATACCACTATCTGACTATTTTCTCTGCCTATATATGACACCAGCTATTACTGAGTCCAAATTGTCCGTTACTCACCACCTTGGAACACATAAATGAGCAATTTATTAATCTGATGATTTGACGTTATCTGTCTAGTTTCTGTCTGATAAAAGGGCCGGAGATGTCTCATTAAAATTCTGTTTTGTAATTATCTCTGACATCTCTGGCTGGTCAGGACACCGATAAACACAACATTTAAAGTATCATTTTCATTATTAAATCCATTGTGTAGCAATGAGAAAGATCTTGTGTTCAGGCTGTTTTTAGTTAGCACATCACTGGAAACTTACTTTACTGCAGTTCCTTCTGCAATCTCCATGGAAACCGTCATCATTCCAGCTGGCTCAGTGCCTGCGATGCTCACACACTCTGATCCATCAGTGATCTGTAACACACACAGAATTAGTAGAAAAAAATTTGAAATAAATAAATAAATAAATAAGAAGAAGAAGAAGAAGAAGAAGAAGAAGAAGAAGAATGATAATAATAATAATAATAATAATAATAATAATAATAATAACGAGATGATGATGTATAAGTCTGCTATATACATGCACATACCTGAAGCTCCTCCCACTGGATTTCAATCACTCTCTGTCCAGGCTTTGGTTGCCATGGTTGCAAAGTGGGTGGTGCCTCAGTATCACTGAGCTCTGTGACTGGCTGAGACGGTTGAGTAGTCGTAGCTGGAGTGGCTGCCAGGTCCCAGCTGGACTCAACGAGGTCAAAGGCTGAAGGTGGCTGCTCACACCTGACTCCTGCATACCCATCACTGCACACGCACACAAACTCTGCACCTTCACGTGTGCAGTTACCATGGAGACAGGGGTCGCTGGCACAAGGGTTGGCAAAGAACTGCAAAGAAAATTCATGACAGGCAGGATGAGAAGAGAGAAACAAATTCAATGCAGAAAGCCTTAACTTTCTTATTATCTTATTGTTCTTTCCATATGTGGATGTGAACATGACCACAACTTCCTGTATGGCTTTTAAGCATGACTGATCAAAGATCTTTAAGACATGCCCTTTCCTGTACTGTGGCATAAACACATGCATAGACCCTATTGATTTACATGCGTCATAAGCTACAGTTCAAGTTTCCTTTTTATCACTATATGGCTGGTAAACAAGCATGGCTGCACCAACTCCACTTCCCACAACACACCTGCACTTCCACGTTCACGGTCACAAGACTGCACTCACCTGTTCCTCATTACACACACTCACACACACACACACACACACACACACACACAATGCACCTTTATAGTCACTGTTTAGTTTCAACCATGTTGCGAAGTATAGATTCAGTATCAGTTTCCCTTGTGTTCAGTCTATAACAAGCCTGTGGTTCTGAATCTGCCTTCATCCATTTTTTTGCCATTGTCTATCCTCTGAAATCCTGTTTGTTGTTTGCCTAAGCTGTGTCTTTTTTGGATTTTAATAGTGTCTAGTGTTTTGTCATATTCTTCCTTGAGTTCAATAAACCACATGAACCTGCACTTGCATCCATCTCAGCTTCTCTGTCCTGACACTGTGAAGAGGCAGTAACAATGACGAAGGCCACTACAAACAGGCCATAAATGTAAGAGACTCAAATTCAAAGATATTAAATGCTTAAGTATTTTAATATCCATTATCTGATACGGCTCAATGTCAATCTGTCTAGTTTCTTTTGAATGCTCTGCAGTTTCCCCCATGGAAATGTATGACATATAAGTGCAACAATACATTTTCTAGAAGGCAAAGATGACAGATTGTTTACATTTAGTTTTAGTCATTACTCTCAGTGTTATTTTTAATATCCTAATTTTCATGTATCTGTTTTTCAAACATTTTTGAAGTTCATGTTTTTTAATATGATGATCTTTATAATTTATATACTGTATAGTGAAGGTAAAATTTATACTAAAGAAAAAAAAAAGAGGATGCAAAATGAATGTAGGAACTGCAATAGAATGAAGTCAGACATAAGTAATGTGCCATAAGCACTGCACCATGATCTAACAAAAGAAATATTTCCATAAATGACTAATCATTATGAAGGTCATTTCATTGGTCAGGACAATCTTAAGACCTGGGGAAACATTACAAGTATTCGCATTTCACGTTGGTGGATCGTAACCAGGTTGTAAGTATTGCTTCACAATTCCAAAGGAAGAAACAAGAGCAAGAGACAGAAAATAGAGAGCAGGTAATTTACTGTGAACTGAATTTAAACTCAAACAGGCTGTTCATCAGCTGATCAAAAGTGTAAGACCACAGGCCAAAAAAAAATATGGACTTAGTAGTGAGTAGCGCCACCGCTCATATTGCTCATATTGAGCGGTGCTCATATTGCTCACTTCAAACATTTGTTTCGGCATGCTTGATTCTTGCCATCCATCCCCAAGCATTCTTAATGGGATTTAGATCAGGGGAACACACAGGATGGTCCAAAAGGGTGACGTTATTCTCCTGGAAGAAGTCCGTCATCAGGCGGGCATTGTGAACTGCAGCGTTGTCCTGTTGAAAGACCCAGTCATTACCGCACAGATGAGGGCCTTCATTTTCCCATTGAAGGAAAAAGCACCCCAGATCATGATGGAGGCTCCTCCACTGTGTCGCGTACAAAACATCTCCAGTGGCATCTCCTTGTCATGCCAGTAACAATGGAAGCCATCAGGACCATCAAGGTTAAATTTTTTCTTGTCAGAGAATAAAACATTCTTCTGCCTGTCAATGTCCCGTGTTTGGTGCTCCCTTGCAAATTCCAAACAGGCAAGTTTTGGCATGGGAGGAGACGTGGCCTTTGAAGACATTTTTTGTTCTTTAAGTCTTTCTCTCGCAGATGCTGTCCTATGGTTATTGGGCTGCAGTCAGCATCAGTAAGGGCCTTAATTTGGGTCGACGATCGGCCTGTATCTTGACGCGCAGCCCATCAGATCCTCCTGCTCAATGCAGGTGAAATTTTTTTGGGTCTACTACTTGACATTTTTGTCCCTTAACTCTCAGGATCTTTTAAGAAATTTAAAATGACTGTCTTACTGCGTCCAACCTCGGCAGCGATGGCCTTGCTTGTGCAGCTCAAGAGAGAGAGAGAGAGACAGAGAGTGAGAGTATAAGCAGATGAATGTACTCCAGACTGTACAGTTACATGCATACTTGAATAATTTATTGTTTTTAACCAACCACTTAATAATTTCCTATAATGATGCACAATTATGTTAATAAGATTAAATGAGCTTAATATGTACATATATGACATATCTTTTTTTTTTTTTTACTTTTTATACATGAATGTGTATTGTTATTCTTTCTGAATGCCAGTTTTGAATGCATGTTTTAATTTTTATAGATAAACACTACATGGCCAAAATAGGGTGTGGACACCACACCCATTGTATAAATTGAACAAAATGTCGCACCAAGTGTTTGCACCAAGCCCTGACTTCAACACCTTTATAATGAACTGGAACACTGACTGCAACCCAGACCGCCTCACTCATCCTCAGTGTCTGAACTCACTAATGTTCTTGTGGCTGAATGATCACAAATCTCCACCGCCATGCTCTAATATCTAATGGATAGCCTACTCAGAGTGGAAGAGTGGATGTTATTATCACAGCAAAGAAGAGACTGAATCTTGAATGGGATGTTCAAAAAGCACATATGGATGTGATGATCAAGTGATTGTATAGTGTACCAGAGTTCAGTGGAAACCTGAAAGGAAGTCTATAGTGACTTAAATAAGCTCTCTTTATAACCATGATGAGCAAAAAAGCATCTCATAACACACAACACAACACATCAACCCTTAAGGCAAATGAGATACAATGATGGATTCCAGTCCTGTCAGTCAAGGACAAGAAAGTGAGGCTGGCAGAGTAACTGAAACAGGACAGCTAAAGACTGAAGCTAAAAAGAATCTTCAGCTGTCCAGTTTGGGGTGATTCTGTACCCATAACAGTCTCAGAATCCTGTCCTTGTGCCGACTGGAACCCAGTGTGGTCTTCTGCTTTTCAAACTCATTATGATTTGATGTTTTGTGCATGCTGAGATGCTTTTCTGCTCAAAAGGTTTGAGCACTACGAGTTATTATATCCTTCCTGGCAACTTGACCTAATCTGACCATTTTCCTCTGATCTCTCCAATCAACAAGGCATGAGATCTGTGCCTCACTCAACGTTTTATTTCTTCTTTTTTTGCAGCATTCTGTGCAAATACTAGAAAGTGTTGTCTGTGAAAATCCCAGGAGTGTTTCTAAAATACTCAAACTAGTCCATCTGGCACCAACATCCATTCCATGGTAACAGAAATCACAGAGCTCACATCTTCTCCACAGTCTGATATTAATGTGAACTTTTAACGTTATTTACATCACCATGGTATATTATTTAGGCATAATTATCTTCTGTAAATTTGACTGAAGCACAAACAACATGTTTATCTTCTTAATTTACTTCACTGAGATTAGATTCAGTGAAGATTGCCGTTGTGGTTCATCAGTTTGTGTAATTAGATGATCTACACAAATACAGCATGTCATTATTTACAGTAATTTAGTTTGCACTGTGCATTCAGTTAAAGAGCACTGAATTAGTAAGTGTGTGTGTGTGTGTGTGGGCGCATGTGTGTGGGGGAACAGAAGAAACATTCCGTCCTGTCTGAAAGCAGCAGAAACAATGTCTCAGTCATGATAAACCATCACCATCTGTGTGTGCATGTGTGTGTGATGAAGAAGAGCATGCCACAGAGACATGTCATGCAGGCAGGTCATGCGGTTGCTAAGAAACAGACACAAGGAGAAGTGGAGGCTGATGGAACAGATGAAGAGACGGCCGTCCGTCGCTCACGCGCTACTGAATCATAAACACGTTTTCATTGATCTCTATTTCTGTTCATTGGTGAAAGAAACTCTGTGATCAAGTCAGACATTTTGAGGGATGCATGCACACACACACACACAAACATAACAAACACACACACACACACACACACACACAAACATATCAGACACTCATGTCCAGAAATAAGTAAGAAAGAGTGTAAATAAATAAGTGGAGCATGTGAAGAAGTGAGAGGTCTACCTATCTATCAGTGATGCACATTGCTATGGCAACACCACTGGACAGTGACACTGAGAGAGAGAGAGAGAGAGAGAGAGAGAGAGAGAGAATAAGCAGATGAACATACATGAAGTGCAGACTTGCCGTACTTTACATGTTGGAACGATAATGTTTTCCATCTGAGCGTGTTGGGAAGCTGACACTACTTGTTAGCAAAGTTGAGGAAAAAACACTGATGCCACCATTTTCGTCTGTTCTTAGCAACAAGCTAGCCCAGCTAACTGTGACAAGTGATCCATGCTTTCCTCCTCATGCAGTGTATTGTATACTCAGTGTTATAGATTTCTCAAGCTAATGCAGTATGTGAGTAAGTTGATTGATCTAAAGCACTTGTACTGTAAGGCATTCAGTGTATTACTCTGTTTATTTCTAATGCACAGTCATGCTGATGTCACACCATACACAAGGATGAAACTCGTCATGGAGATCAAGATGACGAGTTGAGGTTGATACCATTTCACTGGTTGGAGGTTCGGCATTACAAATTGAAACATGGAGTTGAACACAGCATTTTCTCATATATGTTTTTTGTGAGTTATTCTTTATATAATTGTAATGAATAATTAAGTAGCTTTTATTTGTCACATATACATTACAGCACAATGAAATTCTTTCTTCACATATTCCATGCTTGGACAGTTGGGGTCAGAGCACAGGGTCAGCCATGATGCAGCGCCCCTGGAGGAGGGCGAGGAGGGTTGGAGGCCTTGCTCAAGGGCCGAACGGTGGCAGATTGGCGGTGCTGGGGCTTGAACACCAATCCTCCAATCAACAACCCAGAGCCTTAACCACTTGAGCTACCACTGCCCCGTCGATCAACCAAGACAGGTTTTGCACTGGAGCTATGATGTGTGTACATCACTTCTCAGTAGTAGTATTTTGTACAAATAGGATGCTTAAAATATCACACTAAACCATGTTGAGTAGGTGTACAGTTTACAGCAGTAAGATTTCCTTTCTTGTTAGGTACATTACCCTGGTCACACCAGTGCCAAATAAACTAAGAAGCAAACTTCACACACTGAATGTTTAGACTGAGCAACTACATTTATGGTAACAGGAACAGAAAGGGCAGAAATGAGTGCTGCTAACAGGGAAAATGACACAGCATGATGACGTTAAGAAAAACAATGAAATGATGCAAAGAAAGACAAAAGACAAGAGGACAGAAAATTATAGGAAAAGAGACACAAACACAACGCAACAAGATGACATGGAGAATGGCACTGTAACATGGTGGAGGTGAAGGTGGACTGCGAGTGCGGATTATTTAACGTACAAAACAAAGCAGCTGAGATCATGAAAACCAGCAGAAAAGCGTGACAGTATAACACACAGAAAGCAGAAATTAAACAGATGTGCTAAATGTGAGGTAACATGAAACAGCTGTGAGGGATCAGTGTCATGTGGCGTGGTCATGTGACTTGCTGAGGATGATGGAAATGTAGTTCAGCTCCGATTCTGGCATAACCATGACAGGCACCAAGCGAAAACATTTGAAACACAACGAGATGATATGTAGGTCACGACATAATGACTGGGGAAATTACACAACAAGAAGAGTGACAGGAAAAAAACACACGAGAAGACGACAAGACTGAAGTACACATAACCAAAGAACATCACAAGACGAGTGGGATGAAGACAACAGTGACAATCTACAATAAACAGCACAAACATCAGAAAATATTCCATGTTACTAACAAGTTAACCCACAATTCAGAGTCACATTGCCACTGCTAAACAGTACAGTGTGTATAGACAGTGCAGGGGAAGAGTGGACCAGAGAGAAGATACAAACAAGATTAGGAGAGGAAAAGAGGAAAAAAGAGGGAAGAAGGTCAAAAAACAAAGGACAACAAAGGCAGTTTCTGTGGCTAAGTGAATCGGGTAATTTGTGGTTTGGGACACGTCCACAGTGGACTGCTGGCAGTGATGTTTCCAAAATGATGTTTAAAAAAAAACCCTCCTGGAATACTGTGTCCTTGCTGAGGTGAGACAGTGCATTTGATGTTACACAGTTAGAAAACTGCATCACACACACACACTGCCAAACCTCAGCATGCTTTTAAAAGTGTAACAACCTGCGCTGATTATTAAAAATTCAGGTCATTAGCATATAGCACTCCTGCAGAGAGAGAGAGAGAGAGAGAGAGAGAGAGAGAACACTGCACTGGCTCTGCATTGGTGTGTGTGTGTGTGTGTGTGTGTGTGTAGGCTATAATAAGAACACTAAAGGGTTACAGGACTAATACAAAATCCCAATAGGAGACACTGTGACATCACCATGACTACACGACTTTCTTCCAACCAATCCCTGAAAAGTATTGACTGCACAACCAATCAGCGAACCAGTCCAAGTGTGCGTCAGGTCCGAGGTTAAAAGTGGGGGAGGGGTGTGACGTCTGGGTGACGTTAGAGAGAGAGAGAGAGAGAGAGAGAGAGAGAGAACTGAAGGAAAAGAAAAGGACACTTCAATAAAAACCTGCTCCTGCTTTGCCCTTCATTATTCAACTTTATGTCTTAAATCATAAAGTTTATTTTCGAATTGATCCTGGAGTGACTCAGCACATTAAAGTGCATAATGTGACCGTTTGCATGCATGTTTTGTGCTAGCCTGTTAAGTGCACTTCAAACATCCTTTAATGTTCAATAATTAAAGACTGCACTCTGCCCACTGCAAAGACGATTCTGCCAAATCACTAAGGTTTATTGATAATGACGGAAGCATTATTGAGTAGCATTATGCTGATGAGCTCCTATTAGACACGGAGCCATGAGCCACAGCCATGCCAGTCAGGGAGTGTATTTATATCAGGGAGTAAATTCACACCATTAAAACCACTGACAGGTGACGTAATGATCTCATTACAGTGGCACCTGCCAGCATGTGGGGGATATATAAAGCTGCAAGTTGAACAGTCAGTTCTTGAAGATGATGTGTTGGAAGCAGGAAAGATGGATCTGAGCGAAAGTCAGGTGCTTGTCTGATGGGTGTGTATATTATTTTATTCTTCTACACAAAAGTATCTGAACAAACATTTCTGTGCTTAAGCACCTGTATGGTTGCACATGGTGACATTTTTCCTGACTGTTAGTCATCCCGCTGTGACACTTATTTAATTGACTAAAAATATAATTCATGCGTAAATCTAACAGTGACAGTGTAAATATTGAATCAGCTGAAAAACTGAATGTGTGACAGACATTAAAGCCATTTCTTTGAAGGGTAAAGAACAAAATGAATGAATGAATGAATGATTGGTTTGTACTCAAATCATACTGCAGTCACTTTTCTGAGGTCAGTTAGATTTATACTCTTAGTCTTATGAGTTGCTACTGGTTACTGAGAGCCAAGGTCATTGTACCTACACACCCAGGTTATTGCATATGTCCCACTAAGGATTTGACAGCACTGTCTAGTCTGATACACTCGTTGTCTAGTTTACCCACAAATCACCAGTGTGGCAGGTTTTCATTTTAACCAATCAGGAGCCACACCTGATTCCCACTGTATAATCCGTTCATCTTTGCTTTCAGTCGTTATCAGGCCTGCAGCCACACCGGATCATTGCAGATAAGAATGATTACCCCTGATGTAAGGAGATTTTAAAAACAAACTCTGGGATCACATACACAGAACATTCACTCAGCAATTCATAGAAATCTGATCTGCCTGATCATTTCTGATTCACTTTTATCATCTCACTATTTACTTCTAGTTATTAAGAGAGACTAAGATTAGGGACACATCAGCACCTGAGATGATCCACTCCTGCCTCTAAGGATAAGATTTTTCACATTTATCTTTACCAAAAATCCCTGATTTACTAAAGTGTGTGAAAATACTGTAAAAAAAAAAAAAAAGCTTTATTCCACCTACAAATAACAAGCAAGCTGGATTTAAAAAGGCTTTTTTAATTTCTGTGCTTTTCCCTTAACATCATTTGAGGCATTTTTTATGTGAAGGGCCAAAATGCAGTGCTGTGTCAGGGCAAATCTGTTCATCTGTATAAGCAGTATAGGTTCTGTATACATTGCATATATTCTATTATATTCTATTTTGCTCACATTGCATTACATTATATATATATATATATATATATATATATATATATATATATATATATATATATATATATATATATATATAGTCTACTATATTTTGGGTTTATTATACTGTATGTTAATAAACATCTTTAGTTTATTGTTGCAGTGTAGGATGACGAGCTGAGGAGAAACATTTCACTACATCACATGTATAAGATTAGTCCTCTGATAGTCTCACATCATGGCTATGACACACAACAAGCAGATACAAAACCCTTATTTAAATATTCTATCCTCTAATGTATAGAAATGTACACATTTATTTCTTAAAAATTGTCCACAACATTCAAACCATGTGATTCAGGTTTAGAAATGCACAAATGATTGCATTATATATATATATATCTTTTGTTACAGTTACACTAAGTATATAGTTTGTGTTTTATCAGCTTTATCTGTTACTTAATAAAAGATCATGTTTTATTAAATTAACCTTTCGATGAAAACCATCATGCTATCTGATCTTTAGCTTTTATGTAAATTTAACATACTTCTTCTCACACTCACACTGTAAATGGGTCAATGGGTAAAAAAAAATGCAGACACACAAAGACACACACACGCACACACACACACACACACATCTTAGTTCTATTATAAGTGTATAAAACAGGACACAATGAAGAGATATCCATGTTTCATTGAACACACACAGTCACACACATGCTTCCTCTCTGTTCTGTTGCCAGAGCAACACTCTCCTCTTTGCATCTTACAGACAGCACATAATCACACACAGCACACACACACACACACACACACCTTTTAGTTCTACCATAAGTATATAAAAAACCAGTGCATGATGAAGAGATGTCTATGTTTAGTTGAACACACACAGACACACACATGCTTCCTCTCTGTTCTGTTGCCACAGCAACAATCTCCTCTTCAGATCTTACAGACAGCACATGAACACATACACACACACACACACACACACATCCACACACACACACACACACATACACACACACATACCTGGCAGTTGTGTCCGATGAACTGTGCGCTGCATGTGCAGATATACTTCAGCTCTTCTCCCTCTGCAGGTGTACACACTCCTCCGTTTAGACACGGTTGTCCCTCACACGGGTCCGTGGGGATCATTGGGGTCACATCAGGGTCAGAGGTTACAGGAGTTGTGACCCCCCTCTCAGCAACGAAGATGAGCAGAGGAAGAACAAGTGTGATGAGCTCCATCACACAAGGGTTTACCTTTGAGATCTTCTCTAATGTGTAGTGCAGAGCTCCACGGCTTCAATGTGTGTGTGTGAAGAGACAGCAAGAGAGAATGTGTGTGTGTGTGTGTGTGTGTGTGAGAGAGAGAGAGAGAGAGGGCGGGTGAGTGAGGGGAGGAGAGAGAGAGGGAGGAAAGCAGACAGACAGACTAGTGAAGGAAACAGAATTAGACAGACTGAGAGAAAGAAGGAGAGAGAGAGTGCTGAAGAGACAGAGAAAGATAGAATGAGAGAGAAAGAGAGACAAAGCCAAAGAGTGACAGAGAGTCACTAAAGAGTATCTACTTCAACCAGAGCAAGACAGGGAGATATACGGTATATGAGGGGTGGAGATGGAGGATGCTGAATCACAGGCATAATTGATCACACACACACACACACTTTAGAGTGTTTTCCCTCACAACCTGTCCTTGTGTTACACTCTCTTAGGGAATGTGTGTTCACGTGTGTGTAGATATCTCTCCAGGGTCTTGGTTATGATGGAAGTGGTTTCTATGGTGACCACAGTTCATGTGTGAGTGTGTTTGTTTTCTCTCATGCAGTAAAATTCCATACTTACTGCTGAGGGCTATTAGAGCACGGGCAGTGGATTTCTGGACAGCTTTTTATCTTTTCTTTAGTAGGGAAAGAGGAAGTCTCCCCTGATGTGATCCTTGTGAGAAGACTTCACATTTCACACCTCACTGTATAATAGTACAGAAATTTTAAATAGTAAATAGGAAAAAATGATAAAATTATTTAAAAATGTCTGATTTCTTCAACTATCCATCCATCCATCCATCCATCCATCCATCCATACATACATACATAGATAAGAAAGAAAGAAAGAAAGAAAGAAAGAAAGAAAGAAAGAAAGAAAGAAAGTTATACATTATGAGTTGAATAAGGTTTATTGTATGGAGAAAGTGATTTTATGATTCAGTGGAGATTAAGCATCACATGCACGCTGGAGAAATGCTTCAGAAAGATGTTCTGCATGAATCTTCATTCTATGTAGCCTACAAATTTCCCAACACAGAATACGATAGGTACAACATACAGTAGGTTCAGAAACGATTCAGACCCTTCAGATTTCAGACATTTTATTGATATATAGATTGAATATGTATAATGGCTAAAATGTATAAAATGTGTATTAATCACAAAGCAATTACCCATAATGACAAAGCAAAAACAAGTGTTAGCATCTCATTTAAAGAAGTACCCTGTTAGTATGCTGACAACACCTTGATGGTATTAGCCAGTTGATGAGTAGTGCATGGTTTTCACCAGACATTCACCAAGAATTACACTTTTCTTCTAATCAGACCATGTGCCTGCTATGTGTATTTTACTCATAGACTTCCTTCTTTGCCATAAAGGCCTGAATGATGGCATATTTCTGAGACGGTTGTCCTTCCAGCAGTTTCTCGCATCTAAAGCTCCCTGACTGAAGCCCTTGTCGTTCACTTGGCCAACTCTAGGAATAGTCCTACTGATTCTAAATTTCTTCTGTTTCACTAAGATGGACCCCCCTCTGTGCTAACAGGAACATTCAAAACATAAGAAACGGTTTTATAGTCTTGCCCAGATCTATTATCTCGACACAGTTTGATTACAGAGGACCACTGAGAATTCCTTGGCCTTCATGGCTTGGTATTTGGTCAGGCATCCACTGTGAATTGTGAGAACTTACACACACAGGTTTGTGGCTTTTTAAATCACATCCACTCAGTTGAATTTGCCCAAGGTGAAGAGTCAAGATCCAGAGGCATATCATGACTATCAAAGCAAACAGGATGCACCTAAGCTCAAACTGGAGCGCTGGAGTTCCTCCACACCAAGCTCAATATGGCATATGGACCACAGGAGTCATGCTGGAACCACAAAAGGCCTTCCCCAAACTGGAAGCAGAAAATTAACTGAAATGCATTAATATGACTCAGGCATTAAGATTATCATTCACTTAAACTCACAACCCCAGACTGTTATCCTACCCATTTGGGTAAGAAAGCGATTTCTTAGCATCTGCCAAAGTCAGATTTATCCCTCAGACTGCCAGACAGTGAAGCGTGATTAATCACTCCAGAGAACGTTTCCACTGCTCCAGACTCCAACAGCGGTGTTATTTACACCATTCCAGATGACACTTGGTTTGTGTACAGCTGCTCAGCCGTGGAAGCTTATTTCACGAAGCTCCTGATGCGTGATTCTTGCACTGATATAGCTTCCGGAGGCAGTGTGGAACTCTGTAATGAGTGCTGCAACACTGAGTTTGGGTGGTTTAACACTTTACGAGCTGTTGCTTCTACTTACAGTATTACTACCAGAGCACACGGTCCACTGAAAATCTCTTCAGTATGACTCATTCCTCATATTCTTGATCTTCGTCAGCACGACCTCCTCCTCACAGGATCTATGACAGCCTTACTAGTCATTAATACTGTATTTATAAACCAGACCACCAGTGTTTATTAATATACATTTTATTGAGTCGACTTTTGTACCATATTGCTGCTTTAAACATAGCTGATTTTTTTCCTAAAGAAAGCCTACGTTTCTTAAACTGAGACCTTCCACAAAGTGTATGACAAAGTAGTGATACTATTGTCAAATGGGCAGTTCCCTGGAACATGGTCACAATATTCACAGCAGGTCAGAGCTGGTTCTGAATGGCAGGGAACATGGACAGTTATCAGGTGTTTATAAATATAGCTAAATATGCTCATGTCATCATCTCATTTGTATCTGATGCCCCTTAGGACTGAAAAGGTGTTTGGAGATAGCGGACACAGTACCACCACTGAGAGGGGCAGTGTCATTATAATACCCTGGTTTTGCTTGGGTTACAATTTAAATGGGAAATATCTTTGACATGGCTGATTCAAACTTTACTCGTCACCTTGGTCATCTTTCTTTCAGATAATTAATCCTGGTAAAGGTGGAGAGAAAACTGACTTTTTTGTTGTACGATGTTAAACCATTACAGCAGCATAAAGCAATCGCAGTTAGAAAATACTGACACTCAGATACACCCAAATATTTAATATAAAATATTTGAAGTTTTATGTCGATAGGTCTGAACCCAGAGAAGTTATGTTGGTCAGGTTTCCACCATTATTTTGCCTATAATCCATATAATAAACGGCTAGAGCCTAGCTGAACCATTAGCCTGATTTCCAGTAACAGTGAGGAGCAAGTCCGCCTCCACCCTCGGTCAGTTCCCTGGCATGTTGGACTATCTAGGTTGACAGAAAGAATCCATGAGTTCCAACTGAAAGGGCAAGCAGGTCTTAATGAGGAGTATTTGGTGTTGTGGGTGAAGGAGTGCTGACAGGCTGCACACTGAGTCAAACAGTTGCTTTATTTATGTGTCCAGGTAAAAACAAGAACCTGATGCAGTAAATTATTGCAGATCTTAGAAACCAGCAGATGAAGGTTCGGGGGTGAGGAGAGTGAACGCTAGCACGCCACCCCCAAGGCAGGCAACACACTGTAGCGCACACACACCACACCACCACGCTCCAATCCAAGCCAGCAGTGCAAACAAAACAGAATAATAAACTACAGCAAGAGGAGAAAAAAATATAGAAAATAAAAAAAAAGCACAGTCGCACCTCAAACCAGGTGTGAGAACTGCATATAAATTTTATTCCATAAATGTTTTGTTTTTTCCCCCCCGGAAATGTCATCTGGCCATGAAACACTAAAATGAGACCAGCCAATTTTTCTAAATGTTTTCCTCTTTTTTTTTTTTTTTCTTTTTTTTTTTAAGCGCTCAGCTACATGGCAGGATTAGTTATAACCCTGCGAGTCACATGACCTAACCACATTAGAGCGAGAAAATAAAGAAGGGTCTACTCTATCCAACTTCAATCCAGAGTAGACGCTCACGGCTTTTTAAACGTTGGCCAGAAGTCCATTTCACTCTGATGATAAAAAAACAATAATTATAATAATAATAATACAATTATAGATCCTACACTTTCATCACAACCTGCATTGAACCAACTGCAACTTTCGTACAGGGGGAGAAAAGAAAGATGTAACGCACAATAAAGAATGTGAAGAATGAGCAAAACGTTGGTCTGTACAAATGATCTTTGGAGCTGTAAGAGAACACACACACACACACACACACACACACACACTGCCTGCTGGATGGAAACACAGTGATGACATCACTCACCACCATGACAGGAAAACACACATCCCCATTTTCTTTAAATATCACATTTGATTTCCTCGCACACAAATTGGCTACTGATATTACTGATTAGATCTGCTCGACAGGAGGCCGTTTCATTTCCAAGATCTGCTCTGAAGAAAAGGCCAGTTTATTTCCGAGACCTGCGCTGAAGAGGCAGCCATTTTGTCTCGACGATTTGCTCTGAAGAGGCAGCCATTTTATTTCCAAGTCTCGTAACATTTTATTTTATTTTTATTTTCTCCTGTAGCAGACATACAACTTCAGAAGTCTTTTTTTTTCCCTTCCGGAGGCAGCTGCTTTTCGAGGCAACTGTACCAGTAACAAAAACAGAGGGAGAACTAAAACAAAAAAAAGGGGGGAGGAAGTCATGACGACGTGTATATGTTGGTAGAAGGCATTTTGCTTTGTGTGTGCGCGTGTGTTTGTGTGTGTTTGTGTGCGCGTGTGTGTGTATGTTTGTGTAAGTATGTGAGAGATCAGGACAGGTGAAAAGACTGCTGGCCCTCCCGTGCCGCCATTAACAGTTTTTCCCTCATGATCTCGATGCTGGAATAATCCGGAAGCTTCAGGTAGTTTACACACGTCATCACTGATGGCAGGAAGTCGTCTGGGTTCTCTGTCGACTCGAACGTCTTGCGCACAATCGTCAGAGGAGGATTCAAACTCCGGAAACCTTGCGATGAAGAAATGAGATGAGAAACAGAACGTAAACTATTCTATAGTCATGTTTATGTCATGTAGAAGGAGATGTAACAAAAACTGAGTTTAATGTGTCTACAAGTAAAATGCATCCTAACGGTCATGCTAGGTCTGAAAAATATAAATTCTGAAGTTCAGATTAGCCAAACTAGATGACTGCAGTTTTATACATAAAAAAAACTAGCTCTGAAACGCTCTGGTGTTTGAGCTAACAAAGGGATAGAGCACAAATCGAGTGAGCAAAGGTACAGTTATGGCATCCAGATGTAATCCTGCTGTTCTTGCTCCAAGAGCATGTTGCTTATATAAGAAAGTTGAACAGCCAGTGTTTCTCACCTCCTACTGGCAGTCTCGGACTCCCGGTCACAAACTGGAGGAAGAGTCTCTGCTGCTCTGCATCAAAACTACTCAACACCTCGAAGAGGAATCGCACTGCCCGGCTACACACACACAAAGATTTTTTAAAAATTATTTAATTATACAAATGCAACCAAATTGACACTTTATTACTAAACTGGACCTGTGGATTGATTTTTTAAAAAAAATAAAAATGACCGAGGTGTATGTACCTGTCGTGTGTGTATCCGTGGTCCGGTCTGCAGCATTCCATCAGAGTTTTGACGTCCCACGTCTCCGATTTGCTGCCACACAACAACTGGTCCAGCTAGGATAGACACACAGATGATTAACAGATGAAGGAACAGACAGAGAAATAGGAAGGGAACAAAATCAAAAGACGAGTGCAGCTCACCTCTTCTGGGTAGAAGTACTGTAGGTGGTGGAGGGGGAAAACGGACTCGAACCCTTCCCTAAATGACTCGAACTGCCGGGACACACCCTCATTTAAAGTCCAGTACACCACCAACTGCAAGAACAAGCACACACACAACAGTGATTAAGAGTGTTTCTAAAAATACAAATTCTTCAGGTCACTATGTGTATGATTTGCTGTCCTTGCTCAGTTTGGTGGACCTGGGGTTCGAACTCAACCTTCTGATCCGTAGTCCAACAGCTTAACCACTAAAGCTACCACAGTTACAGGTTCTAGTGGATGTAGGGAGGATAGGTAATCCTCCAGGGTTCTGCTGGGAAACCTTGGGTCCTGGCTTTCATGCAGATCTTACTTTGACACATACCACCTACCTAAACATTGTTAGTGACCAATTACACTTCTTCAGTGGCCTCTTACAGGACTTAAAGGATCTGATGCTAACATCTTACTGCCAGGTACCACAGCACCCCTTTCAAGGTCTTGTGGAGTCCGTGTCTCAGTGGGTCAGAGTGTTAGGGTGCACTTTTTGTTTTATTTGGGATCTCTTTCAGCCAAGAAGGCTTGCTGACTCGTGTTGGGTTAGTAAACTTATACAATATATTCAAAATTGTGCTGTGATCATAGGTGATGATCACCATTGACATGGGTGCAAAGGGGAGGGGGAAGAAAATAAAGACCCTAGAGAATAGGGCACCCAGTGTGTAACTCACCCTCAGGTACTCCTCCAGATTGTGTATGGTGACTGGGATGTCTTTGCCTCCCTTCTTCAGCTCAATGTTAGGGAACCCTGGCAATGTGAAGTCCAGCCCTAAATCCTCCACTGAACAGCCATTCATATTTAAACTCTCCAGAGCCTGCTGTAGCGTCTCCCTTGTCTGAGAAAGGAAATGGACAGAGACACATACATACATCAGAAACTGATTTTGGGGACATCATTAAATTCTCTATTAAGAGACATTTTACTAAGGCAGCATTCCAAATGCTAAACATGATGGTTTACTTAAGCTGGACATACACTCAGAGTTCTGATCCTCAAACTCATGAAACAGGGTTACCAGGCAACAACATCAAACTAAAGACCATAAACCGTCCACAGTCACACCGGAATGAAGGAGTGTGTGTAGGTGTACATACGTAGGATTTGTCCTGCTCTAGTCTCCTCTTCTGCCTAATAATGTCCTCCAGGTGCTGGATGGATTTGGCCACACCGGGGTCGATGTTCACCAAATCGTGAGAGCTTATTGACGACTCATTTCTCAACATCCACTTGTAAAAGGGCAGGCCCAGGGGCAGATCCAACTGCATACAAAATCATCAGAATCTTTATTAGCACTGGGGGCAATTCACACATACACTTTCAGCCCTGTCAGCCAAAAATCAGTAATCAGTGATTATTTATGACATCATTTTGTTTTTGTTACAGTGGAACTAAGGTAAAAACTGCAGTGGGATTAGTTCCAGTGGCACTAGTTCCAGTGGCACTGCAGGTGGGTACCATGATCTGACTGGTTACAGTGGGGCTGGGGAGTGAGTCTCAGTTCAGCTGGTTATAGTGGCTATGGAGGAAGGTGCCATAGACTAATTGGTTATAAAGGAGTTATGAGGGAATTTACAGGCTCATCAGTTGCAGTGGAATTGGGGCAGAAACCATTGTGTGGGTCAGAGCAGATACCACAATCTGATTAGCCATAGTGGTATTTGGGCCAGAAACTGCAGTCCTGCTAGCACAAAGCATAAGCACTTTGTAATTTAACCAAAGTGCAATCTGCAGTGAATTTAAATAAGCTTATAATCACAGCAGGGGAAAAAGCTGGGATTCATCATCATCACAGTGTTCTGGCACAGACTGTGAATTCACAGTAACTGTAATTTGTGGAAGGGCATTCGAGTGCAAGAGAACTCATACCAGTCTAAAGTCCATGATGGCTTTAGCCATGAGTTTTCCCAGAAAGCGGAATTTCATCTTGATCTTGGCGATGTGAGCTGGCTTGGTGCTGCGACCAAAAGGCACAGCAAAGAGGCCCCTAGAGCTGAACATGTACTTGGTGCCCTCCTGAGTCCCTGCATGGAGCAAACAAGAAATTACAATCATGGAACAGTTTGAGAATAAAACCATGACCAAACTGTGGTGCACAAAAAAGATAATGAGTATAGTGACCTTTAGGGTTGGCAAGGGTGACCTCTTCTCCTCGCCATAAACCCAGATCAGCTCTCTGCAGCTCCTGAGACACAAGAGCATAGAACTCCAGGGTTGGACCAAGACCAGTCCCCACCTAGGAGAGGAAAAACGAGGAAGGGAATAAGTAGAGTTCAGGGATCGCCCCTATCACCATAGCAAGAAGTCAAAAATCATAAATATTGCAGCTAAATCATACACAGTATCAGTTCTGCCTAATGGTTCCTTTGATTTGATTAAAACCCCTAGCCTAATAATTGGGCCAAATACTAAACAGCTGCCTGATAATCATCTTCTTTCGGCTTTTCACTTCAGGGGTCTCCACAGCGAATCATCTCTCTCCACCTATCCCTATCTTCTGCATACTCGACACTTGCACCCACTAGCTTCATATCCTCATTTATTACATCCATATACCCCCGTCTTTGCCTCCTGCCTGGCAGCTCCATGTCCAACATTCTGGCACACGTGGATATGTTCAAGTTGACAGCCAATGGCTTAAAGTTTGTGCTGCCTTTCTAACAAACTTACATCTAGTAAGCACTCTCTTAGCACAATGTATTTTAAGCCACTGGGTAATAATGAGCAAGCTGGCATGTTGTGTGTAATTGTACAGCTCACCTCATTCTCATACTGAATCTCCAGCATGGCTCTGGAACTGCCCAGATCTTGCATCACCGACTCTGCCTGCTTTAACAGCTCATCTCTGTTTATCGTCCGCTATAGGCAGAATAATCAGATTACGTTTGCTATACTTTTAATTCAGCCGTTAGTTTTATAAGAAGCAGAAACAAGGGAGCAGGCACACACCTTCTTCCTGTCAAGGCGGGGTGCTACGCGGCTGTCCTGCGAATCAGACTGGTTGATTTCAGGATTGGTGTCGAGCAGACGCTGCATGGCACGGTCACGGTCAAACGCAGTGACGTAGAACAACATCTGCCTCGTGTCGAACGGGAAAAAGAACGGACTAGACAGAGAAACCAAGAGACATGAGTGATGCAGCCAAGTAACAGGAACATTACAATGTCCATGTGTGTAACATGAGTTCTAATGCAAAAGAGCACTTTTATACACACACACTGTAAATAATACAAACCCCCCCCCACCATGTGTGTGTGTATATATACATGTGTGCGCGTACCAGGTCTTGCCCAGCTCAGTGAGCCAGGGTGGGATGTTTCCAGTCATGATCACAAGCGGATCCTGCAGCTGTCTGTTTGCTTTCGCTGTCAGTTTACTGTTGATGAACTCACTAGTGGGAATGATCTCCTTACACACAGCATTCTGAAACACATACCAAGAGATAAGAATGTGAACAAAACTTTAAAATGGTTATTTCACTGACCACAGCCCTAAACTCCTTAAAAAAACTCACCCACTTCTCCTATGGATCAAGAAAAACAGCACATGGGCATGGTCTGGGGAGACTCAGTGTAAATTAGCTAACACATAAATCTTAGCGCAATCCCTAATTTAATACAAAACTAATGAGGGTCATCTTACAACTGACACTAAATGTTTGCATATGCAAAGGCAACAGGCATTCAAACTCAACTTCTACCTCCACATATTACCATATGTTATAATACACTTACTGTGTTAAGTCAACTAGAGTTACATTACAGTTATCTACAGCAGGGATGAGATTGTAGTTATCTACAACTAGAGTATCTACTTAACATTAATTTCTAGTATCTTTTAAAGTTCATTAGTGATTTTTCACTCTGTCTCCCCAAAAGAAATCTGACGTAGTTTACGGAGTTGTGAACGATTAAGACTGAATATCTCTAGCTGAAGTGTATGTATACTTTTGGCTTTAATAGTATTCCTTTACTACAAGATGGAAGTCACATGACAGTATTGAAACCAGCACTGGGAACCAGGGCAGATGTACATGTATACACTCACATCGTAGAGGTAGAACCAATATCTGCTGATGGAGTGCAGAACCCTCAACAGCAGAATGACCTCCAGTGAGGGGTCGTCGAACGTAATACCTTCTGGAGGTTCAGATATGAGGTACGACTCCAACGGGTTACTGACACTCGGACACACGCCGTCTGCAATACACGCACAAATTCATCAAATGAATGCAATAAGTAGAAGAGAATATTCTTGTCATTGCAGGTTGAGAAAACTGGTTTCCAAATTGAGTATCACTGCATTTTAAACCAGTAGCAACACAAAATGGGCAGGGTTCAAGGCTTATAATAAGAATGAGCTTAACTTCAAGCAAATAGCAAGCACCGGGGTATACTATGATTAGATACAGATATTCATCCATTTCTTGTCCAGAAGGAGGATACGATATGTGATAAGTGAAGATAAGGGGATACTAAGATATGGGATATGGGAAACTAGCCTAGTGAACTAGCTACTAGTTATTATGAGATAACATGAACACAACATTAGACCGTGAGTGCAGAGGAAATGTCTGTACCGTGCCACAGCTCGTCCTGTTTCTTAGCGTTACGTGGTGAGGTTTTAGTGGGAGCCGTTTGTGCTCGACCCCTCTTCCCTCCAACAGAGTCCTTGCAGCCATCCTCATCCTCTCTGACCGGCTTATACCTGCGCGCACACAAAGATAATGTGCAAAAATTACTCAATGTGGAATTCATAGCTGTAGTAAGTACAATAAAATATATGAGAGACCAGCATGTTCATTTTATTGATCACAAATATCAAGTAAATATCAAGGTAAACCCTTGACTTACTTTCTCAAATCTAATAACAAAAAAAAAAATAGCTTGTGCACATGCTGTGGTGTGGATGTGACAACAGACAATTCTGCAAAAGCTTTACTCTATATATATGAAATGCAGATGGAAATGTTTAGAGCACATATACACTCGGAATCTGCAATAGGATTAAATTAATTCAGATTGCCTGAAATGTGTGCATGTGAACTGTGTAAACAATACAGCTTGGTTGTCTATAAATGTGACACAATCAGTTACACTATAAGGTGTGTGTATATACCATATCGTGTGTGTTTTGGTCCAGATGCCGGCACGACCGAGAGGGTTGGCCTCATCGTCAGTGCTCTCCCGCTCCTCCTCTGGCTGCAGGCTGAACTGACGCACTGCCTGGTACACTGTCATGTTGTAGGGCAGCAGGTGATCAGCAATGTAGAACTGTAGCCGGTGGCGCACACTGCCCGAATTCAGGAACTGAGCCGCCTGTGCAAGGGTCAGAAGTCATGGACATGATTAGATGTTTGTGAAAATACATTCCTAAACAGGAGATGTCAACAGACTGAGGTTAAGAAATCACAATGACGTTTTGGTGGTTTCTTTTATGTGCTACACAATGCAACGGAAAACATAAAACTGAACCCATACAAGTGACTCGTCAATTTCGTCGTCTGATCCATCATCATCGCTGTCCTCATCCTCCTCTCTGATTCGGCCGTATCCTGATAAAAAAAAAAAAAAAAAAAGAAGAAAGAGTTAGCTCACTGTAGTTTAAAGATATACAATAGTAAGTGCATCACATGTTCAACTAATATACACACACATACCTCTAACAACAAGGTATCTCTCAATGGCCTGTACTAGTGCAAGAGGGTCGATTTTTACAGGCCCCCCCTTCCACTGCTTCACGTTGGTGCAGTCTGGGTGTCTCTGCAGCTGACACTTCAGCTGGTGTGTGTTGAAGAATTTCAGTGCTTGAGAACCTCTGCAAACACACACACACTTAATCACCCCCTCTTGGCAAAACAATTAGAATTTATAAATTATATACGCAGTAAATAAATACACATACACAGTAGAGGTTTAATGTAATGTCATTATCTGTCTCAGTTTTCCATTTTCTCATATGTTTTCAAATAAAATGATAAAAAGGCAATGCCTGCAATATAAATATATATAGACTTCAAGGATAACCCTACACATGAGCTTAAGCAAGCTAAAGTTTAACAAATAATGCACTGCAAAATATTTTTCCTGGTGGGAAACAACAATTACACATACCTGCATTCTAATACTTTTGTCTACATGTAAAAACATTATGTTTTTATTAATATATTAAGATCTGACCCTAACAGCTAGGAGGAAGGGTGTGATTAATGAGAGATAAATGAGTTAAGCTGAAGCTTTACCTGCTGCCGTTGCCATTACCACTGGGAAAATCATGCACTTTAACAGGAAACTGCTCCATCTGACTCAGGCAACTGTTCATTTTGTGCACAAGTGCCAACAGCGGCCCATTCTCTGTTGGCTCCAACCGGAACAGTGGTTCCTGCCCAGGAACCTACACACACACACACGTTATTATTATTATGATGGACACTCATTGAATTATCCAAATGAGGTAGAAGGAGCACAATGTATAAAATCACGCAGAAACGAGACAAGAGCTTCAGTTAAAGTAAACTGTTCAGTTTAGGTGCGTCTGTGCACACTGTAGCCTCAGCCTCTTTCTGTTCTTGGCTGGAACTCAACATGTTCATCTGCACTTAAAGACCATCTTTCTCAAGGTTTGAGCTGCTTTACTGCTCAGCAAGTCCTGCCTTACAGTAAAGCTAAAACCTGTCTCAGCATTTCCCTCTGACTTATCCACAAGGTGATAAACTGATGCGCTACATCAGAACAGAGCACAAGTTTAGGGGAGGAGCAAACAGCTTCCAGGAAGGGTCTGTTCATATCCGAGAGCTTGCAAATCACATGGTTTGACTTATTTCTCATTTTCTAAGAAGAAAAATATTGCTCTTTTGGTATACTTTTGAATGATAACAGCCTACACTGGTTTGTTTCTAGGTCTGCCAAATTCCGTAAATGTAACTGAATATTGTGGCAATATAATCTTAAAAGGATGATAAATGTTGCACAAGCCTCATGCAGACAATTTCATTAAGCTGTGTCCGCTTGAAAACCTTCCCAAAATCTCAGACAGCAGTCAAGAAGGACTAATGCGACTAAAGCTAGAGTCAACATCATGATCTGTTTGCAGCGTGCAAGTCTTTATTAAATCCTATTGTGTTTACACTAGACTTTTTCAAATGTGATCCTACACCTTCCAAAAACTGACAGCATTTAGTAAAGCAAGAGAGTTTTGAGCTGAGCAGATAACATAATATGCCAGACATTTTTTCTCTAATTATTAATAAAATCCTCTGAATTCATCACTGGCAAATATTTCATTTCCCTATTATAGTTAATAATAATCTACTATTAATATTCAATATTGAATTCACTCCTTCTGTCTGTGTGTCAGTTAAATGATCAAGCAGTTATAAAAGCCACAGAATGAAAACAGTTGAATAGAGGACCTGATCAGATTAATCAGAAAGACTCTTGAATGAAGTCTTTCCAGGAGGTGTAATGAGATGCTGTAGACACCAGGTGGTGCCAGTACTCACAGGACTACCATAGAAAATGTGCAGGAATCTTTTGATCCTCTCGTCCCTGCTGACGACGTCTCTCTCGCTGTTGGAGGTTAAATAGAGCAGCATCTGCTTCACCAAGCCACTGTGCTGAATCTCGAATGAGGACACATCTGACTCGGACACAATGCTGCAGATCTCCACTAAACACTCCAGACCGCCATCCACCTGAACACACGGGCAAAATTCAACCAACAGCCTGAAGTATATTCTAATGATGCAGGACTTACAAGCCAGGTCCTTAAATTTTCAGACACACTGAGAAAGATGGTGTGGTTTTCAGCTTTCTACCACAGTATATATATGAGAGAAAATTAAATAATGAAAATGAGCTTTGGGGGGCATGAAGCCAAGGAATTAACATGACTGCTTTGTATCTCCAGGGTTGGGGGATTGATTCCCCGTGTGCATGGAGTTAACATGTTGTCCCCATGCTTCTGGGGTTTCCTCTAGGTACTTTGCTTCCTTAAAAAGACATGTTGTAGGCTTCACTACATCAGTGAGCGAGTGTGTGATTGTGCCCGGTTAAGGGTTGGCACCCCATCCAGGGTATCCCCTGCCTTGTCCCCTGGAATAGGGGATCTCTCCAGGCTCCACAAACCCCTGTGTAAAACATGTATGTATGGATGGAAATGAGTTTTCCATTAGGTTGCAAATCTTTCATGAGGATTTAATGCCTTCCTGAAATCTGGAACCCATGGACATCAGTAGACACTGGATTTCATCTGTCCAGTTCCTGCTTGTTCATGGGGCATTTTTTCCTTCAGCAGGTGAAATGCCCAGTTGAATATAGGTCGGGTTGGGCCGCTTTCGAAAGTACACTTCAGACTATTGTCCATTTGCACTGCAAAGTGCTGCCCAGTGAATTTTGAAGCATTTAGCTAAAAGTGTGCAGAGTAAAGCCCTATTCACCTCTGAATGCTGCTTTTGATATTTGTCTGTCAATAGGATGTTGTTCCAGAAACGGTATTTTTGTTTTTTGATATCTTGTGGTAAACCCTCTGTATTTAATCTGGTGAAGTCTTCTCTTGATTGTTGACCTCCTGGAGGGTGTTCCTGATCTGGCAAACTTCCCCTGGAAGTCATTTTTATGTCATACATCACAGTTGTTTTCTGTGGTCTTCTGGGTCTTTTAGTAATCCTGAGCTCACCTGTACCAACTAGTTGATTTGTCCACACCAAATGTTTGTGTTATCTCTCAAATGGGCTTGTTTTTAATTTTAATCCCACTGAGGGCTTATTTACCTGGCGTTCATAACAGAGTTAACGGCAATAAATCCCATTTACCCAAATTTGGATGTAAATCTGAAACACTTTGTTCATATTCATTATTTAATTTCAACCCCTATATACTGGGGTAGACAGCTAAAACAATAAGAGCTGTGTGGATAACTACATATTTATGAACCTGGCAGTATTTGTTGCAGGGTGCATGTGTGTGTACCTGCAGGCTGAGCTGCTCTGTTGCAGTACACAGTCTCTGCAGAACGTTCAGTGCTGGGTTGCTGCCATCCACATTCTCTGAATTGAAGTATCGCTCCACAAACTTACTGGCCTGCTCCTTTATCCACGCTTTAATCTTGTCCCTGTAACACACACACAGGGCAAACTTGAGTTACCTTTAAAGGCCACACAATATGGAAGCCTAAACTCTATGGAACATCTATAGTACATAGAGTGTGACCCAAGTATGGCTATTAAGTAGAGCAGCAGTTGGTATTTAATTGTGCCTCTTAATTGGTCATAAAATGCACTGTGTATGGTGCAGTAGCCATTGCTCCATACCCATGCAGTGTATGTATAGGATATACATAGCTAAATCCCACATAGCTACAATATACTGTATAGTGCACTATAAAAGGAGTTTAGGTAAAGGTATATCAATCATACATGTACAGTCTACCCGGTCTGAAGAATTATAATAAAATGTCTGAAACACAGGATTATGTGCTTACCTGTTATTAGAAACCGAGTCTTTGTTAGCGGTGCGTGCGAGGCCGCTGACCCCGGCTGTGCGAGATGGCTCCGAGTTAGTGCTATTGTTCTGAGCACCAAGTTTTCCCCAGGTTTTGGGGTTAAGACTTGCAAGGAAGGACGATTTAGGAGAAGCAGTGGTGGTGGGACTCTTAGCTGTATGGGGAATCGAAAACACACACCATGAAACACTCCAAACTGACCTTTATATTCAAGGTCTAGTTGGAATACAGAGACAATACATATTGTCCTGCAATATCATTTATTCCAAAATATTAAACAGCTTGGTCAGTAAGTATACAGTGTCATTAAGGCTCCATCCAAGGAACTGCTGGACAAGTAAGTGTTCACAAAATGATTAGTTGCAACTATGGTTTCCTCATACTCCGAACTAAGCATCCACATCAGGTCAGACCAACAAAAAAAAAAAAAAGCTATGACTCACATAGAGGAGACAGTAGCATGAAATTTGTGTGCATGTGTCTCTCACCCTGATTGTCCACTTTGTCATCATCCCTGGGGGGAGAATATTTGGGACGTCGTGGTACTCTGCGAGGGAGACGCTTCCTCTTCAGAACATCACTCAGACGACTGCCAAACACACACAGTTATCAGCACCATCCTCATGCTCAGAGCCAACTGATCACAGTACACATTTTAAGTGTTTGTTGCAGTAAAGTGTTTGTGTATGTACCCCTGTGGGCTGAGGTCCAGCGAGTCCTCCATGTTGTTATGGAAACTCGGTGAGCCCAAATCCGGTGTGACACTGGAGGCGGCGGGTGTGGTTGCCGTGGTGATGGTGGTGGTTGCCGCAGTGATGCCGCTCGTGCACGCCTTGGGTGGACTGGGGAGGAACGACTCGCTCTCGGCCAGGTTCTTCACCTGGTGCATCACACCTGCACACACACACACACATTACAGGAGGTTTAATACACTAGTTCACTTGTGATTTCCCAAGACCAGGTGTATTTTGTATTCTTTTGTTCCTTTAAAAAAAAAAAGAAAAAAGAAAAAAAGAAAAAAAAAAGTTTTCCCAAAATAAATTGCTTGATGAAAAGAATAAAAATACAAATGCAAATCTATTACTCAAATGACCACTTAGTGAGTATACACTACTTCATAACTGATCATTAAAATGAATTAGTTTTGTTTAGAAATATACACAGAATAAATAAAGCAGGTATTTGGACACTTAAAATCTCTACATCTGCTGGGAATGAATGAAAGCTATTAATTAGGTTTTGAAGAGTGAAGTGATCATGAAACCCTATAGTTATTATAGGGATTTTTAATTATTTATTTAGTTGTTTTTCCTTCCCCAAAAACTGATTGGCAAACCAAACCATAAGGCCTAGATGCTTGAAACTTTGAGGTATGGTGCAAAGTCTGAATCAGCCACATGGTGGCACTACAGCGATCAAGACAATCAAACCTACAAAAATTATTGCAATTATTTGTCGCAGCCTCAAGCATCTTATACCACTGAATTCATTGGCTTAATATGAAAAAAAAGGTGTGGTCTCATCTGTATCATGAGAAATATTACAACACAAAAATTACTTTTGTAAATTTATCTTAGAAAGTTTGTCAGAATCACCCTCAGACGATGTGGAGCATGCCAAAATGAACATGAGGTTATATCTCTGTTATACTTGGTGTCTTGACACCAAACTGTGTAATCAAGCTGTTCTAAAAATACAGAGGTTAACATTTCATTGCAGGGATTAAGGCATCACATGCGTTAATAAACACTGGCGCTGGTGTTTAAAAGTGATTTAATGATCTTACTGGCAGTAGCCTTTAATCAAGCTTCAAGCAATCCGCAAGACATTAAAAATAATGATCTTGTTATTCAAATGTTGTAACAACTCGTATTTTAGTCTAGATTTTACGTTCTAGGCCATCATGCAGGATGTCAATCCTGAACAGCTTTTTAAAGTGATGAATAAAGATGAGCATGAGGATGTAGTATGCTTGAACTGGACTCGCTTACATGCCACCAAAGATAGTACGAATAATTCGAACACTATTTGGGTGGACATGTCTTATAAATACCTCTTCCAGACTTCATTAGAACGGGCATCAGAAATCTACCCCACGGCTAAACACCAGACTGCAAATTTAAGTAAGATAACTGAATATTTTTACCTTCTCTCCTGAAGTACACGCTGAAGACATCAGGTAGTTTCTGCATGAGGATCTCTGCCATCTGCAGAGAGCCGACCACAATCTTCAGGTCCTGGCTGGACAGCATGGAGGCTATGTGACTGAATGCGCAAACACACACATGCATAAACATTAACATAAATACACACTTTTACTTGGCATTGCTGCGAAGTGCAAAACAAACAGCTGCTGTTCTTCCTGGAAACATAAGAGTTCGTCAAATTGTCACACTTATGTTATTATAGCACAGTCCGGGGTTATGGATTTCAGTGTCGGCTTACACAGGACAACGCTTACAGGAACAAGCCGCCCTGAACATCCAGCGTATTATTCAGAAATATCGATACGCTCAGTATCTCATAGGCTCCTGAGTTGGACTCCATCAGTCAAGCAAACATTTTCCACCGGATTTACAAAAGCCTTGCGAACATAATCCCCCCCCCATATTTGCATGTGTTTGTTTTGATCATCCACAAAGTACATTCCTGACTCTTTTAGTGATGCCCACAAAACTCCATAAAAGTTCACTTGCATGGAGATAAGACTGGAAGCCACTAAAAGGCAGAAGAAATGGAAATAATTTGACTAACTTCTATGCTAATAAAATATTAAATAATATTTTATATTATTAATAATAATAATAATAATAAATAATGTCAAATCTTATTTCTGTGCACAGAAAAGTCTCTCTTCCTCCGTTTATATGGCGGCATTTATTTTGTCGTAATTGAGTGATGTGTGTTACTTTAATAGTTACTGTTTATTACTCATATCCTTTATTGCTTTAAAGAAGGAAACAAGATGCATTAAGAGCTAGGGGGAGTGTAAACTTTTGAACAGGGAAACATGTAAATATCTGATGTTGAGAAAACTATATATTTAATCCTGTCTCTACATAAGGAGTCAGGACAAAATGTTGTAAAATAGTACTCAGCATGTTCGAACTTATATTCTTCCTGGCTGCTTTTGTAATGCAGACCTGGCAACCCTATAAACAGAAATCCAGAATAAAAGATGTAGCGTTCAGGAATTCTGTTCGCAAGCCAGTGCTCAGTGCCATGTAGGAACACGATCCACAGCATGGTTCTTACGCCTTTATTTGTTCAAAAATCCCACTCAGGGTCATGGTGAGGAGGTGTAAGAGAGACTGACCTGGAGACGGCGTGGTTGCGCAGCACATCCTTGAGCAGCTCGGAGTCGGAGAAGTAGATGATGCGCAGGATGGCTCTGAGGCACTTGTGTCTGACGGCAGGTCCGGCTGAGGAGCTGTACACTTCATACAGCACGCCAAACAGAGTCTTAATGAAGCAGCGGGCTAGCTCCGCCTCCTCCCGCATCAGCTCTGCACGCGCATCCTCGCCACGCACCTCCACATGACCTACGATTGAGGTAGACAGGTAAGAGGAAGAGCGGCACAAGGAGTTAAAGGGGAATTATGGAATTCATCCCTCTAGGATTTTATAACTATGAATGTAAATGAGACAAAAGTACTTGTTTTTTTCTTTGAACATGTGATGCACAGATCATTTTGCCAGTTTTGTTAAAAACAACTGAATTGCCTAAGTCACAAGCACAGGATAATTTCTTTTAAACTCTAATCAAGGACTCATTTAACTACTTTCTGATAGCTGTACCCATTTTCAGTGCACGTGAATAGAGCGTGTTGTGATGACATCACGTGACGCATGTTGACCCAAACCTCTGAACAATCTGTGGTAATTACTGTAGATATATTTACAAGGTACAGGTTGTAATGTTTCAAAAAATAAATAAATAAAATAAATTATATTACACACACACACACACACACACACATATATATACACACACACACACAACCAGTCAAAAGTTTGGACACACCTTCCAATTCCATGGCCTTTCCTGATGTTTATTTCTTTCTACATCGTAAAACAATGCTGAAGGCGGCCGAAATACACAATAATGTCCTTTGAACAGTTGATATTGAGATATGTCTGCTACTGATGCTCTGTAAAGCCTTCATAACGGCTCTAATCTGAGGTGCTGTTAATTGGTAATTTCTGAGGCTGGTAACTCTAAATGAACTTCTCCTCTGCAGCAGAGGTAAGTTTTGGTCTTGCTTTACTGGGATGGTCTTCATGTGAGCCAGTTTCATCATGGTGCTTGATGGGTTTTGCAAATGCACTTGACAATACTGTTCTTGCAAGAACTGTTCCAGAACACCTGACCTTCGTGTCTTAAAATAACAACTGACTTTTTTGTTGTCCTTACATATGGATTACTTAAGTCCATGTGTGTTATTTCATAGTTTTGAAATCTCCAGTATTGTTCTAGAATGTAGAAAATAAATCCCTAAACAAAAAACACTGAATTAGAAGGTGTGTCCAAACTTTTGACTGGTTGTGTGTGTGTATATATATATATATATATCTCTCTCTCTCTATCTCGATGCCATCCATATTCTTTTATATTGTGGCAACTCACACAGACAGGTCAAACGCTTCAACTCTGCTGACATACGAAAGGTAAGAGTGAAGAGTTTACACTTGTTAGCAACTTGCTGTGGTATATGGTGTATTGTGTTTATATATATATATATATATATATATATATATATATATATATATATATATATATATATATATATATATATATATATATATATACACACACACTATATTGCCAAAAGTATTCACTCACCCATCCAAATAATCAGAATCAGGTGTTCCAATCACTTCCATGGCCACAGGTGTATAAAATCAAGCACCTAGGCATGCAGATTGTTTTTACAAACATTTGTGAAAGAATGGGTCGCTCTCAGGAGCTCAGTGAATTCCAGCGTGGAACTGTGATAGGATGCCACCTGTGCAACAAATCCAGTCGTGAAATTTCCTCGCTCCTAAATATTCCACAGTCAACTGTCAGCTGTATTATAAGAATGTGGAAGTGTTTGGGAACGACAGCAACTCAGCCACGAAGTGGTAGGCCACGTAAACTGACGGAGCGGGGTCAGCGGATGCTGAGGCGCATAGTGCGAAGAGGTCGCCAACTTTCTGTAGAGTCAATCGCTACAGACCTCCAAACTTCATGTGGCCTTCAGATTAGCTCAAGAACAGTGCGCAGAGAGCTTCATGGAATGGGTTTCCATGACCGAGCAGCTGCATCCAAGCCATACATCACCAAGTGCAATGCAAAGCGTCGGATGCAGTGGTGTAAAGCACGCCGCCACTGGACTCTAGAGCAGTGGAGACGCGTTCTCTGGAGTGACGAATCGCGCTTCTCCATCTGGCAATCTGATGGACGAGTCTGGGTTTGGCGGTTGCCAGGAGAACGGTACTTGTCTGACTGCATTGTGCCAAGTGTAAAGTTTGGTGGAGGGGGGATTATGGTGTGGGGTTGTTTTTCAGGAGCTGGGCTTGGCCCCTTAGTTCCAGTGAAAGGAACGCTGAATGCTTCAGCATACCAAGACATTTTGGACAATTCCATTCTCCCAACTTTGTGGGAACAGTTTGGAGCTGGCCCCTTCCTCTTCCAACATGACTGTGCACCAGTGCACAAAGCAAGGTCCATAAAGACATGGATGACAGAGTCTGGTGTGGAGGAACTTGACTGGCCTGCACAGAGTCCTGACCTCAACCCGATAGAACACCTTTGGGATGAATTAGAGCGGAGACTGAGAGCCAGGACTTCTCGTCCAACATCAGTGTGTGACCTCACAAATGCGCTTCTGCAAGAATGGTCAAAAATTCCCATAAACACACTCCTAAACCTTGTGGACAGCCTTCCCAGAAGAGTTGAAGCTGTTATAGCTGCAAAGGGTGGACCAACGTCATATTGAACCCTATGGATTAGGAATGGGATGTCACTTAAGTTCATATGCGAGTCAAGGCAGGTGTATATATATATATATAGGTGTTATATATATATATATACACACATACATACACACACACACACACACACAACCAGTCAAAAGTTTGGACACACCTTCTAATTCAATGTTTTTTGTTTAGGGATTTATTTTCTACATTCTAGAACAATACTGGAGATTTCAAAACTATGAAATAACACACATGGACTTAAGTAATCCATATGTAAGGACAACAAAAAAGTCAGTTGTTATTTTAAGACACGAAGGTCAGGTGTTCTGGAACAGTTCTTGCAAGAACAGTATTGTCAAGTGCATTTGCAAAACCCATCAAGCACCATGATGAAACTGGCTCACATGAAGACCATCCCAGTAAAGCAAGACCAAAACTTACCTCTGCTGCAGAGGAGAATATATTTTATATATATATATATATATATATATATATATATATATATATATATATATATATATATATATATATATATATATATATAAACACAATACACCATATACCACAGCAAGTGTATATATTATATATATATATATATATATATATAAAAAATATAAATATATAATCTATATTATATATATATATAATCATTCCCTTACCATTTCTACTCACAAAAACAGACACTTTACAGAGCCCGAAAAAATTACACCTTTAATTTTTAGAAGGTCTATTCCAAAAATGTCTTAAGGCAGACAAAAAAAAAAAAAATCACTGTATAAGTTTTTCCAATCTGGTGTACCAGTAGATCCCAAATCACTGGTGTGACACTGATCTTGTGTAAGCTTGTAGCCACCTTCTGACCAATCAGAAGGGAATTTGATATACACAGTACTTTGCTATTATTAAAGATTAAGAAAAAATAAAATAAAATGCTAGCACAACACTTTTACTCAGGCAAGTTTCTCAAGAGTCCTTTTGTAAAAATGATGTCACGCTGATAAGACAAGCAACTCCGTCTCATTGTTTGTGTGTGTGTGTGTGTGTGTGTGTGTGTGAGAGAGACAAAGTACCAGTGTTGGGGTTGATCAGGGGGTTGGGTTTCCTCTGAATTCCCCGAGCTGTTCCCGTGTCCTCATTGATCTGCTGCATAGAGTTGAAGTCAATGGTGTAAACTCGGCCGAGTGTCGAAAGGCTGATCTCGTCCTCACCGTTCTGATGGGCCGTCTAATATACAGATACACACGTGGGAGAAAGCAAAGCGTTCAATCAAGCAACTGTTTTCAGAGCCGTAACAAGCATCAGCAATTCCCACATGATCATGGGATGTGTCTGTAGCTGTACTGCACTTGAATGTGTAATAATAGCTCATGACTACGTTACTGTGTAGTCCACTTGTCATTTGATTTAGTACTGTATTAGACTGATCTACAGCCAGTGAGCAGGTATGCAAACTTTTCAGTGGTAGTTTCATGATTCTCTCTCATGCAGTTTGAACTCCATTTGCATACAAATAAACTACAGAAAATTTTTACATTTCATTCAAAATGTAAACAGTTTCATGGGTCCATCTTACAAAATACGTATGTCCTGATGAAAGATGTTGTCTGTACAAATCCAGAGCAAAAAAAAAAGCATGGTTTACAGTTAAGGGAGTGTTACAGTAGTATTAAGTATTATTATTAACACGCATCTGTTTTTTTTTTGTTGCTTTTCCTACTGACCACAAAGGATAGGGACACCAATGTTTTGCTGTACAGGTAATGATGATCTTATTAACTCTTCGCATGACCATCTAACATTGTAGAATGAGATGAACAAATGCTTGTAAACTAGTTAGCCAGATGATATGCAACCCTGCTGTCCCCCATGACACAAAGAGGCCTCGGGGATCTAATTATAAGGTCCAGGTGTAATATAACAGCGGAAATACATAATATACCTGAAGTTTAGAGAAATAAACCAAAAATGAACTGCAAACATGTAATAATGTACAAACCCTCAATTGCATCACGTCACTAAGTGTTGCTTGACATGTCAGGGGTTTAAGCGGTTAATTACAATCTTTGTCTGTGTAAGAAAAGGATGCCATCTTCATGCAGACAGATAATTTCACCGTATATATCAAACTATCCTTAAGTTGAGGTGTCAATATATGGTATAGATTTATCATCTGAATTCAGTAGACAGTAGAGCACACATTATCTTTCGCAAAGGGCACACCCTGTTTCTCCTTCATCTTGTACGCTATGATGAATTTTACACACACTCCAGAATGTTTCATTTTGATGGCAAGAAAACTGATCTGGAATGCTAGTCGTATCACCCGAATGAGAAATGTTATTACTATGGCAACCACAGCATCAGGCAAATTGCAGCGACACACAATGTTTGTACGTGTGACCGCAGCATAATGCTCTCGTAGCTGAACGAACACACAAACAACAACTCAAAATCTAGTCGACTGTTAGTAGTGACCATCAGGTGTCCACAAACCTTCGGCTAGACTTTGTATTTTGCCAAGATACAAAAATTTTATATGCAGGTGAAATGTCGTATTTTCCATACACTATTTTTAACGGTTCTATAAAGAACACTTTGAGAAGTGTGGTCACCAGGTAGTGTGACAGCAGCAGGGTTTTCAATGATATTCTAAGCAGCACACAGTTACCTCAATGATACGACTGTCTATGCGGTTGTATGGATGCCACAGGCCTCGGTCGTCCCTCCATTGCCACACTGCGGCCTCTGTAGTGTGTGCACTGCCTTTTTTCAACATGGCATCTACAGCAAATATACCCTCTCTGGGGAGGCAGGGCATCAGCTCACTAAAACGCACAAGCACACACAAGAAGGACTGTAAGCATACAAGAACATGTAGGATGCATGTGCAAAAAAAACCCCCAGAAAATCTCTCCCAAAGTGGCTTGTAAGTATTGCGTTTGGTCGATTATTAAACATGATACACATCCACATTACTGTATTGATTTGAAAAGGTTTTAAAGTGCATGTTCACAGTGAGGGTGCTGTTAATGCAGAAAGCCATGACCTAAGAAAACCATTCGAACTGATGGAATAAACAAATTAAATCTGGCTGGTGAAAATTTCCATTTCAGTGGTTTGAATGCATCAATCTAGGACGGCTCATAACCAAGTACATTTTTGCATGATATTATTCAGCTCAAGGTTATACATGTTACAAAAGTTCATTTTCTTTTTCCACTAAGAAGCACTAAAGAATGCCGTTTCAGAATCGATTCAAATTGCGGGCCACTACAGGAAAACAAAGTAGAATATCTAGCAAATGGAAAGCACCAGATAAGGGAAGTGAGCTCATAGAGCTCCTGGGGGCTTCTGGGAACAAGGTCGATTTGCTCCTGACAGCTTCCATTAGACGCTCCACAAAGCAGGAAACGCAGTGTCTCTGCGATATCTTCGAACACACACGCAGAGAGAGACCTTTCATTAGTCCTATTATGAACAGTGTATTTCAAAATATTAAGGAATATTTAGTATTGGTATGAAATGAAAGAGAAAAAATGTCCTACTCTGCTTCATGAGCTGCACAGCCAGGTTGGGGCAGTTGGAGCACATGAGTGAGAACATGCGCACCACCATGATGAACATCCCTGAACTCAGCACCGGTGGCGTCACCACAAGAAGCTGCTGGATGTTCGTGAGCAGATCACGTGAAGCCACCTGCTGCAACAAATTCTACAGGGGGCGAAGGTGAAACGTTAGCACGGTGCAAGGAGTGACAGAAATGGCAGCTTAGTGAGATTAGGTACTGTACAGTGATTAAGCACATTCAAATCTCTCACCTCTTCATGCTGAAAGTTGTCCACCAGCCGGGCGAAACAGAGACACGTGCTCTCCACTGATTTTTTATCCTGATGGAAAAAGGGAGAAATAGAGGTGAGCCTACAAACAGGAGCAGCGTTAACAATGAGTGCATCTCAATCAGCTCCCTAGTTCAGTAGTCAGGACACACATCAGGGAATCTAGCATCTCTCAAATGACAAAATCCTTTCAGAACATCCACTCCCTAAAAAAAAACACCCACAATGCACTGCAGGAAGCATCCATGCTCACCATGTTCCCCTGTTGGAAATGACGTGATATTTTCTGGAGCCACAAACAGCTCAAATTCTCAACAAGCTACTTAGATATGCAGATGAAGCTGGATATAGTTTTAACTCTGACATTCTACAGATGGTTCGTTTAACAACTTTTAAGTGTACTAGGTTAAAAGAAATCCAGTAGCTTATGAGCCTGCTTAAAGCATGACAAATTATTTTTCATAATGTACTTTAAACAACAAACAATAATAAACAGTGACATCATAAACTGCATGAAAGTAGTGTAGTAGGCATGGTCCAATCATCACTGTGAAATTTACCCCGAGATACTTAGAACACAAACATCACTTCCACTGTGCTTCATTCAGGAAGTCTACCTAAACAGGAAGTATATTTGTGCTCTATATGTGCATGTGACATTTAATAGTACCAACTATTTGGTATACAAATTCTAACACTAGAATAATGATTAGATGCATTGAACTTGCCTTCATTAGCAAATTAGCCACACAGCATAATATACAAGCTTGGACAATGCAACAAACACCTGGTTTTAGACCACAGTAATTTATTTGTATAGTGTTGGGCCTCCTTTTGCAGCCAATACAGCATCACCGTGCTCAGGGATTTTCAGCCATTTCTCTTGCAGAACAGTTACCAGGTCACTACGTTTCCTGACTCACTTTTCCAAAACAGCCCTAAATAATATTAAGATCTGGTGGCTGTGAACCCCAACACTGGAAACCATATCTTTACGTCCATAGCAGTGACGCACCCCTATTGCACAAGTAGTGGGCCTAGGGAATGGCATGATATTACAAGCCCAAACCAACACTGATCCACCACCATGCTACCATCCGGTGGTAGGCTTCTTTAAGGCTTCTCCACACTGTAACTTCTCCTGGGTCTGGGAAAGTCAGCGAAACTGGACTCATGAGAGAATAATATTGTCCATAGCCCAAGATTCCTGTGGCTGGCACCACTGAAACCGGCATTTGACACGAGTGACCACAGGTTTATCTATAGTACCCTGACCATAAATACTGACCATGTGGAGCTCAAGACAAACTGTTTTAGAGGAAACATGAGAGTCGAGGTGCGCATTTAATACTACAGTTAGTTAGGCAACTGTGAGTTTGTGTTTTAGATGCGATCAGGGTTAGCACCCTGACATCTCTTTCAGACAGCTTCCTTTTGCACTGACAGTTGGATGTGGTCCGTCCTGCATGGTGGTACAGTGACGTTACCATCGATACCGTGGCTCTCGGTACACATAAAAAGACCTGATGTCCTGGACACAGAGACGCACAGCAACAACTTGTCCTTTTTTGAACTCTGATACATCTCACTTTATGATGTGTGGATTGCAATGTATAGCTTATTATGTATAGCTGTGCTATCGTTCTGCAAATTCAATCTTCACACACTGCTATTACTTAGAAAGTGTGAAATCAGAGAAGACCGGCCATGCATATATAGGTGTGAAACCGCCAACACTTACTAAACACTGTTTCAGTTTCCACTGTACATGAGAAGCTTAACACATCAAAACACCTTTATCTTATGAGTACCCTAATGCCGCTTGAACATGATGGCTACCTCAGATGCCTAGATAATGCGATTAAAGTCAACTATACAAAAAGGATTCTTATTCTTTATACACTAAAAGGCTATTCCAGAATTCTGTACATCACACACTACTGTATCTTGAAGGGCAGAATATCGGCACATGCCCAGTTTAAAAAGTGTGTGCGAGTACCTGGTGTGTGAGTCTCTGAGTGAGTAGAGGCAGCGAATCGGCTACGAAGTGAAACTCGTCAGGTGTGATGCTCTGGCAGCAGTTAGCGGCGATGGCTAATGCATTCCTCTGAGCGTTAATACTGAAAAACTCCAGATACAGCAAGCAGTCAGCCAACCCGCCCTGCAGAGAGACAAACCAGAACAGATGTAAGGGTCAAAAAGACTGATCATAGGCAGCATTAGAAAAGAACAGGGGAAAAAATCCTAATCTGGTTAAAAAAAAAAAAAAAAAAGATTACAAAAGCACTGCATGGTAAACCAGCAAGTAATGGATGTTAACAGTTGAGCTGAGTACTCACAGCCTGCAGGATGGCCTTGCTGTGTCTCCGTGAGAGCATCTCCAGCGCCGTGAGAGCCTGTTCGGCTACATCGATAAACTGGATCACCTGAAGCTACATAGACAGACCAAAAAAATGGACATGGCTTTATTTGGACTGCTGTCTTGTTTGGTGTTTGGCTTGGTGACCAAATGAATGTCATTTCAGCTGCCAATCGATGCCTCTTTGGCTTCAAGGTCATGCATAATACACGTTTACACAAAATGCCTGTCTGAATGAAGAAATGGGCCAAGTATATAGCACTGAACAGTATGTAACCCAAAGTGTAGAATCTCTTCACACACTGTTTTTCTGGTTCTATTGGACTATTTCTTATGGATAGCTATATTGTGGTTCTTAAAAACTTTGGCAATGAAACACCCAGGTGTCATTCGTGGTGGCCGTGTAATAGTACCGACACTGATAACTAGTGCTTTATTGGTTTGGGATAAACACAAGGGAGACACTAGAAACACAGGCATACGTACACACAAAGGCACACATACAGGCAGGATATTTGAACCACTCACCTTTTCCAGGAAGACAGGAATGGCGTCTACAACTACAGCAGAAGAGCGTGGTAGAGCTTCCATCATGTAGGTTAGAGCACGAGATGCATGATTCATCTGAAACGCACATATACACATACACTCGGTTCTCCTCCTTAACAAAACTCACTTAAATAGAAACACACTCTGCTAACACACTCAGCTAACGTTACAGATCATGCTGCGTTCACATGTACAGCACCCCAGAGAGTTGGAAACAAAGACAAAGTTGAGGAAAATCTGAACTTAATCAAATGCAGAATGACTTGGTGAGTGATTTCCAATGAAAATGAAGACAGTAGAGAGCATGTGATTCATGCAAAGAGCACACACTGCTTCTTCTTCTTCATCTCCTATGACATGATGCAAATGTACACTGGTGCGTTTTAGACACAAATGCCAAATCTCCATCTAGAACGCTTCACTTTAGCGCCAAGAAAACTGTCAAGCGGAATGCGAGCTGCGCCACCCACTGAGAAACGTTATTACTTTGGCAACCAGAGGTAGGAACGCCTACTGGTCACTTCATAGTACAGAGACTAGAGAGCTAAGCTAAACATAAATATAACTAGTTTGGCAGTTCACTATAATGACTCAAAGTATTAAAAATAAAAAGAGAGATTAAATAAAGTCACACAACACCCCACTTCATCACTCTCCACTGGCTTCCTGTAGCCACCATCATCAGATTCAAAGCTTTGCCACTCATGTACAAAACCATGTCTGAAACAACACTCCTTGAGGGTTATGTTCCCTCCCGCAAACCTGTGATCAGTCCCTTTCCAGAAATCTGAAGCTGATCAGTGGGGGGAACAAGCTTCTAACCTCAATCCAGACAGCAGGATCTGACTCAACACATCGGTCATGACCATTTTAACTAACCACTAACCCAAAAAATAAATAAATAAATAAAAATCTACCCTTACATCAGCTCTTACATCACCAATACTGCTATTCTTTTTCATTTTTTCCTCTAGCACTCAATTACAAATCAGTTAAAAGTAGCACTACTTGTATTACCCACTGCTTGATATATCGCTTTGCATATATTTCCTCTTGTAAGTCACTTTAAATAAAAGCGTCTGTTAACGGAATAAATGTAAATCTAAACAGGAATAAGGCAGGTCATATAAGGAAAGACTGAGGAGAAGGAAAACAATAAGCTCCACAGCCTAAACAGCCATGACAAAAGACATGGAATGTAATGTGCATAAAAGCTGTGCTCATACTCACAATATCAAAGTTATGCTCCATTTGTAACAGCGTGATCTGTGGGGAGAGAGAACAGCAAAATATAAAGGACTAAAGCAATTTGCCTTTTACTAAATACATTTCAACAGATTTGTCAGTGCTTCAAGACAGATAAACATTTCAAATAGGTCACACGGTCACTGTAATTGCGGGCAAATTGGTGATACGGGAAACTAATCAGAGTTGTAACAGCACTTTGTGCATTATTTCTCTCTTACTCGGTCCCCCCAGGATTTCACGGCTTTGAAATAGTAAGGAAGATATTCCGTCGGAAGTTTTACATTTTTCTGCATTTACTCAGATTTGGGCCAAGGCGTATCTTGTGACATCACAATGCGCATTGAGCCACAGCCCTCATCCATTTACGTGCTTCGTACATGAGTACAAGCAAAAGAAGAATCCTGTTCAACTAGTTCGACTGCAGTCACAAAAACTCAGGGAAGTACTGCTTACGTGACATCAAACACGCTGTACAGTGCATTATGGTGTGATGGATTGCTTTTCTGTGAACTCACCATATTTTTTCAATAAAGATGACTACAAAACATTACACCTCACAAGACAGAGCACTATATTACCTTTACCTAACTACCTATGCACAAGTGACAAATAGGACCAGGGCCTAAGCTTATGAAGGCAGATCGGCTAGACCATGATGTTTTGAACAAGTGTATACCTGATTGGTCTACAACCTAATTGACGTTTCTGTGTAGGACATCAGAAAAGCATTAAAGTCACATGTGAGTTGCTTTACTTTTTAACAAATGATGAGCTTTTAGTCCAGCAAACCGAAGAGGTACTAAGACTATAAATACATAATAAAATACTTTAAAGGTACACAGCTACTGAAAAGCTACTGCTAAAAAGGGACAAGATATCCCATCATGACTGCACTGTGCTGTAGTGTCCTGTACTTCTGCTCCCTATTCTGTGTACCCCTGTGCAAACTCCGAACAAGGAGAACCCAGCTGAGGAAAACACTAATGAGAGATAACCGAACCCCAAGTCGCATCATATTGCATTTGATTAGCGTGTAGGTGAATGAGCCGAGAGATTATATTCTGTTCAAGCTAGCATCTAAAACTCGTACACTAAATAGTAGAGTACATAGTCTAAGTGTAGAGTGTGTAATCATCATACAGGAAGCAGCTATGGACTGACCAGAGCAGGTACGACACTCTTGACAGGAAATCCTCCCAGTGTCTCTTCGTTCCCCATCACCAACAGCTGGCACATCTCTATCGCTGCCTGCAGCTGCTGAGACTCGTCCCCCGTCGCCTGTAGACCCTGCAGCAGCTGCTGAGCCTTCGAACCTACAACACACACACTCAAACTATTACGATACATGGCGTAATATTTTGTTTACTGGACGCAGGGTTTGAGAGTGAAGCTGGGCGGGCGTATGGCTTTTATGTTATCGTTGCTTTTCATGTTTTGTTAGAGTTAAGTGTACTTAAAGAGTGCAACTATATTTAAAGTTATACTGTATCCTTCCTGTTGGCTTAAACCAATCTGGCCATTTATTTGATCTCTCTCATCATCTGGCCATTTCACTTGATGTTTTTTGTTTTCCGCACCATACGGATTAAAGTCTAGAGACAATCCCAGGAGCTTCTCAAATATTCATATCAGCCTGTCTGGACAAGACACAGTTAAAGTCAGAGATCACACTTTTCCTCCTTTCTGGTGTTCGAAGTGAACACTACCTGCAGACTCTATACGATGTGCTGCTATCACATGATTGGCTGATCAAATAATTGAAATCAAGTGTAGGTGTACTAGTGTTTTTAGTAAAGTGCTCAGTCAGAGCATATTTATTCTTGAAAGAATTT
>NC_080713.1:11763698-11826198 GCF_019097595.1 Hemibagrus wyckioides
CAAATCATCCAGTCCACATATTTTGATCTTGGCGCAGGTTTTACCCCGGATGCCTTCCTGACACAACCCTTGGGCTTGAGACCAGCACTGAGAGTTAACCCTTCAAGTGGCCGGGTCAATCAAACCTCAAGCCACAGTATTAAGAGCATGTGACTCTGCAGCTGGACCACCAGGAACTCACTAAACCTCAAAAAATTGCTCAAAAAAATGTAATTAGGATACATTATTCATTAAATATCTATACTGATTTATCATCCAGCTCTACATACCACTGCAGAATTAATTCCGGTCCAATGTTCTCACATTGAGCTGCACATTATAAGCTTCTCTTCCTTCAAATCAAATCAGGGCTTAATAGTTATTCATCAAGTGCTGATTTAACATTTAAACACTCAACCTAAATCCGACGTATCTCAAAATAGATCCAAAACTCACCCGACAAAGCAAAAAAAAAAAAAAAACCAAAACACACGCACATTTGATCGGAATTAAATGTGTTGCAATGTGACGCTGCTCAAAACCTACCCAGGGGGCACAGGGAGAAAGTTTGGGGTGATGCCGAGGATTTTGCGGCCATTAGCCGTGTGTCCCAAGTCTCATACTTGTACACTAGTCTGTGCCAGTTTGTAGTATAAATTGTGAGTAGAGTGTGGGGGGAAAAAAAGGGTGGAATATTGGACACTTCATACACTTAAGACTCGCAGCTTAGCTTATGTAGCAGAAAAGGGGCGGGCCAACCAAGTGCTGGCTCTGGATGAGAAAAAAAACTTCAAGATGGCTGACAACACATCATACAAATGGTTCATATATTAGCCTATTTTGTGAAATTTACTTTTCACCAGTAGGAGAATACAGTGAAAACAGGTGGCAGAAGCTTCTGGATTAAAGCCCTTAGCACGTAGGGTTTAGCACATGGTTTGGGTCTTCTTAGCACATCTTAAAACTTTTTTTTATTCGTTGGTTAGAAACACAGCAACAGCTAACCTTGCCTGAGCGGATGCGATTGCTCTATACAAAACGGCGAGCAGTCGTATCAAGCGTTTATTTAGTCTCTTCCTCAGTACAAACCTCCAGCCCTCTTCTGAACCCAGAGCGAGTTCAGTGCACCAATCTAATCGGTGTTGCTCTGGAAAGGTCACTCAAATCCCCAGAGCTCACTAACACTTCAAGAGTGTTAACACACCACAGCACCCACTCTATTTCCCATGATCCTCTACACACCCATACAGCCCAGTCTGCTGGTTTTCAGTACTCTGACTCTAAAGGTATCCGACTGATTTGCTACGAGGATTACATTTCTCCACGCGCACGAACATCTCGAATTCCTCACGGCGACCGAGAGCACTTCTGTAACAGCGTTACGGAGAGCTGTAAATCAGATCTAGCACTTGAACTCCATAACACTCGTGCAGATGTTGTGCTTTATTTAAAGAAGCAGTACATCATTTGAAACCTGAAGCGAGGTTTTGCATTAGTACTTAAATACAAAAAAAAAGAAAATCAATGTCCTACCTCTGCACTCGGCCGCCGAGAGTGTCCGACTGCAAGTTACTGTAGCGACGGGTATTTTTAGCGTATTTTTAGCCTATTATTAGCACAGAGCTCGGCTGAAACGTGAGACGATCCCTCGGCCGTAGCGACCTGAGAGGAGTGGACGAGTGACCATTCATCGGTGCATGCTGAAAGGAAGGTTAGGAAGGTGTAGGTCTAAATGCTGTATTTAACATACAGACAACCTTGTGTAGATGTTTATCAACAGCCGCTCGACGTGATGTTCCACTGCACGCAACACGACTGACGGAATTTCAACCAAAATAGCTGAACCATCAGAATTATAATCATTTTCATCAATAATAGCTGATTAAACCGTATTATCAGTGCTGTATGATGTCGCTCGACTTGATCGGAAAAGACCGGATTTCATGTTTAGTCTTAGGATTGTTTGTGCTGTAAAGATCATTGTGGAGAGAATAAATGTTGGTGCAAGCAAAGAAATAAAACGGCTTGATGGAGTCTGAAAACTATAAACAGCCCCTATAAAGCTTTTTTTTTTTTTAGTATTTTGGATGTCAGACAGTCTCTCCAGGATTTTTCAGAAATAAAACTACGTGATTTTAAGGAAGAGGAACTTGCAATTTTTTCAAAATGGCAGCAGATTTGGGCCAAGATGCATTCAGCAACAGCACAAAGGCTTCATTCACTTGCGTTAAACATGAGTACAACTATCATAGAAAATAATTACATGCGTCTTTATTGTTCGGAGTTTAAAAGAAGAATCCTCTGCTTGCAATTTCACCAATTTGAGTAGTTTTCTTGATGAAAATAAATAAATAAACAAACAAACAAAAACACTGCAAGTTGTATCACATTTAGAAAACTAAAATAAAATAATTAATTAATTAAAACAACAAGCATTTTTGGCTACAATCACAAAAAAAAAATGCAAAATTGTGGAGAGACTGATCAAGTCTTGATTCATTGCATACATTAATGATTTATATCCTTTTCATTCAATCACAGAATTATGAGCTACACTGACCAGGTTATTTCACTTTAATCTGATTTAAAGTGTGCACGTGTTAAGAGTTTATCATCATCATCATCATCATCCACAGCTAATGACGGCAGGCTGGAGAATAATCATTTCGGCGTCACACTTAATAATTCATAGCGGTGACAGTCGAGTCAGAGGACACCGCCGCTTCCCTGAAGCCTCGACAGAGGAATAAACTCGAGCCGATATTGGAACACGAGGGGAAAAGCGTCCGAGAGCGGTGACGTGCCGAAAGGGCGAGCTTTGAGAATGTCAGCCAGTGCACGAGATCGCGTACGCGAATGACGAGCGTGCTGATGCAGCACTTCTGAAGGGCTGAGGACAATTCGGTTCTCCGCTTACAGCAGACACGCGTCTAGCGGCAGTCAAAGCCCGCGAGCTGTTACATCAGCGCTGAGAGAAACACACAGACGCACATTTTAGCTCCTGCTGCGCTGAAACCACCACTGGAGCTGGTGAAGAAAGAAAAGTAGCGACGTGAACATCCCTCTCTCCGTCACAAACAATCCATCACACCTCCTTCATCTCGTACTACAAAGACAGCGGCACTCGCTTTCAGCTCCGATCTGTAAGAAAACTTTTTTTTCCCTTTCACCAGAACATCTCCGTGCGATAGATGAACACACAACTGCACAACCTTCTGTACACACCGTCTGTCATACACAACTATTTTCTATTCAGCGTTCTGGGTTTGTTTGTTTTTTGTGTAGCTCTGTATTTACTTTACTTTTTTTTTTTTTTGTACCATAAATTCCCTCGCTGGATCAACAGAGTCTGTCTATCTACAAACTCTCTGAACCCTGGAGCTGCAGGTCCAAGTGAATCTTCAGCGCATCAGTTAGGCGGACATGGCTATTCAATCATTCCTATTCCACAGTGCTACTGAATTCTCTAATCTGATTGGTCAGAAGGATTCGATTTCTGTAACAGCCCAGACTGCAATTCAAATCACACGGTCAGTTTTATATTAAGGCTATCGTTTCTATAGTAACAGATGATATGCTCCACCTAAAGCTCCCAATAAACAGAAAAAAAGACTTAAAGATATTCTTTAACAAAGACCAATGCAGTAAAGTTGATATAGTGAAGGTCATCAGGACATCAATAAGGGGATTATTGCAGACAAAAATGCTTGATTCGTCTTTTAAACTCCTAGCACTGTAGTCACGTATGTAATTACTGTCTGAGATCTGTACTCATGTTCAACACACGTAAATGGTAGAAGGTTTTGGCTGAACGCATGTTGTGACATCACATGCATGCCTTGAGGCTGAAAATCTGTGATAAATTGCAAGCTCCTCCTCCCAAATATTAAGGAGTTGATCACTACTGTGTAAGATGTTTACTTTACACTGATGGAAGGAGTCTCCAGTGTCAGTGATTTGTAACGGGACGTTTTCCTGCCATTCTTCTCTCTCATTAACAAAACAAGATGGGTTTGTGGGAGGAGCTAGGGGTATGGGCCACTCTTACTGTTTAGTAATTGGCTGCCAAACATTGCTTTTTCGCCCTGGCTGAGGGTGGGAGCTCAGGGGCGGAGTCTCCAGTGTCAGCGATTTGTAAACAGGACATTTTTGCTGCAATTTATGTTTCTCATTATGGGGGTTTTTTTTTTTTTTTGGTTCTTATTAACTTTAAGAGGGATAAACTACAGCATGGTGAGGACTATAAGTGTTTATAACAAGGGCTGAGTGACAGGACTGTTTTACATCGATTTAAGACAACATTTCTAACAATCTGTTGTTTACACATCACTGTGATAGTGAACACATTTTGCCAGTCGAGCTGAAAGGGTTTAGACGTGAGCCATGCAAGTCGTTTATAAAGCAGACCTTACTCTATTCACTACTCAGCTCTTCTCAGCATTCTCCCTGACAGACATGAACAATTTAAGAGTAAGCAACAGCAGGCAGCTCCCCAGCTCATCTTTTCTCCTTGTTATATGTCTGGCAACGTAGCAGCATCCCAAGTCTCATACTTATGCGCTACTAAAAAAAAAAACAAGTTTAATGTTGGACATTTCATGCAATCAACACTCACAGCTTTGCAATTAGAGGAAAAGGAGTGGACTGGAGGCGTTGATGCTGAATAATGAGAAAAAAAATTCTCAGACAAAAGTCTTAAATTAGTCCACCTGGTGAGATTTATTTCTTTAACGCTTTCTGAATCCGTCATATGTGAGACGATACTACCCTTCTAACCTCCGTACACTGGACATCTGTGTATATAGTGGACAGAGTAAGCGCACAGTGTACAGAACATCTTTAAGGATGCAGCTAGAGGTCTATCTAAACTGCTCGATAACGGACTAAAGGGCAAACAGGTCATTTACAAACTAAGCAAAGAAAGTGCTCGAGGCAACACAATAAAAATTTGTTTCTTTACAAGAAAACTGGGACAGGATATAATATCAACGGAAAAAAAGTGAGTCGATCCTCGTTACGTCAAAAGTATTTGTCTAACACCATCGTTCCGTAGAGCGCACACAGACGCGCAATAAAACCCAAGAGTTAAGCAGAAATCACACATTTTCACACTGTAAAAATGTTACAAGAGATTAAGAAAAATAATAAAGAAGCTGGCATTGCACATGCTGAAGAAAAAATCTGTGAGAGATCTGGGAGTGGCTTAATATTCTAATGAGCATGTTTGATTGACATTTAGTCTTCCTGACGTATAGATAACTCACCATTTATTATGACTTATAATGGAGTTGTCCTAAAAGTTAAAAGAAATGCATTCTCTCCCTCTCGTTTTTTTTTTTAAACCCTGCAAGCTTTATAATCAAAGATTTGCTCTAGCCACTTCTATTGAAGTGATGACAGACACGATGCATCATGTGACCGTGTCTCATTCAGGATTCGGTTTAATCACACTTGCTAGTTTTTATCACAGTGTGATGTTTGCCATCTCACACTGGCTCGCACTGCACAGATACGGTGTGTAGAGCTGAATTTAGAAGGAATGTGTAGAAGGTGTAACTAAGGATGAAAGGCGTAAAGGTGAGAGCGAGAGACTCACTGGCGAGTTTGGCCTGCAGTCCGCTCGGGCCGGGTTTGCTGGACCCTGATGGCGTTTCGGGTTTGGAGGATCCGGGCAGGGCGAGTCTGGGCTTCGGCAAGTTCACTCTGGGACTGAAGCGGCTCGTCCAATCGAATTTAGAGGCAGCTGTACTGGATTTGCTGTGCTCTTTATCGCGACTGCTGCGGCGAGGAGACGGCGAAGAGGCGGAGCGGGAGCGCCGCGACTTGCTCTGATCTTTACCCTGCTTGAGCCGGGCGCCCTGCGAGGGCGGGGCACAGCCGCTGGCACCGGCGACCACCACAGAAGAAGAGGAGGAGGAAGAGGAAGTGAAAGAGGAAGAAGAAGCGGAGGAGGAAGAGGCTGAGTCGGTCACGGATTTGGCCGAGGCGGCCAATTTGGACGCCAGTTTGGAGGGTTTGGATGAGCGGCTGGCCTGCTCGCTGCTCGAGCCGGATAAAAACGAAGAAGAGGAAGAGAATGAGGAGGAAGAAGAGGAGCAAAATGGGGTGTCTGCCTTTTTGCGTTTGTGGGAGGAGCTAGAGGCGGCGCACGTGCCGCTCTTCCTGTTTAGTGTCCTGCTAGTAGGATGTTCGGCTGCCAAACGTCGCTTTTTCGACCTGGCTGAGGGTGGGAGCTCGGGGGCGGAGTCAGCAGTAGGGCCAGCAGGTTCTGGCTGCTCTGAGCTCTCAAGGGGCGGAGCTTTGGGCCGCTTGGCCGGGCTGGGCGAGTAGGAGGTGTTGTTGTGATCAGGTGCAGAGCTACGTTTGAGGGCACGGTTGTTGCTGACTTCGCGCTGCTCGTGTTGGCCTGAACTTCCTGCTGCCTCCGAATCCGGGTCAGAGTGACTTACTGACGAGAGAGAAAGACTGTTTCTGCAGAGAGAGAGAGAGAGAGAGAGAGAAAGAGAGAGAGAAAGAGAGAGAGATTAGAGCAAGTTCTACAAACACAGAGTAAGCAAATTCATTTGAATAGCATTAATCTGTCCTTTGAGTTTCTTGATGTGGACACTACCTTCGAGGGGCGTGGCCACGCGAGGAGCCAGCTGCAGGCGTGGGCGGGGCTTTGGAAGCTTTAGTATATGATCTTCTACTTTCAGGAGGGGAATTTGTTTTTTGTTTGGTTTGTTCTGACTGCAACCTGAAAAGCAGTTACAAAAATAAAAGACCAGCATTAGAACATCTGCTACCTGACTTACGCTTCCACAAAACACTGAATAATCCACGACAGCAAACAAAGTATCGCTCCCCGGGAGATTTATTCTTCTTCTTCTAGTTCACAGGCAAACATTTTACAGACAGCGGGAGAAAAGATGTTTCGTGCCCTTAGCCTATCTTTCTCACAGTTTTAACGACCGAGGTTTGGGCATGTTTGGACTCATCTTGCTGGGGAAGCAGGAAGCTGACACACAAAACAAAAACCAGTATGCAAAAAGAGTTATAAACCTTTTTACTGTGAATCATCTGCCGTCCTGTCGTTAGCAGTTTAGTGCTAAGTGCTAACAGGATACATGACTATTTTATAATAGCCAGTTATAATGAACACCTAATTTTTTATAATGCTTTAAAACGATGTTAAAAGCAGAGAGGTGTTCAACATGGAAAAACACTGACCGTCAATTACAAACTGCTATCTTGCTGTGTAAAAGTAAACACACCCCATGCCTTTAGAAACCATTTAAGGGACGTTGCTTTTAATGTCAAAATCTGTAACTACATCAACAACAATGTTTTTATGCATATTCGGGGGGAACATATGATACTAGGTCAACAATGCTGTGCGCTTTCTATTTGATACATATAACATAAAAAATGCTAGTTGTGCATTAGCATTTGCTTTTTCGTTCCATTTGAAATGAGGCAGGTGTGTGATCATGTAATCAAACACGCAAACAGTAACATGATTTACATCTGAATTGTCATAACGTATGTCCCACAAATAGAAAACACAATGACAGATACACCAATACGATTATATGCGACATGAATATAATTAGTCCGGAAAAATCTTCCATACAGCTCTATGTGGCTCCAATACATGAAATTCTGTATTGGTGTACAAGTTCTACACAATTCTAGCCCTGACCTGTCATGCACTGTGTATTCTGACACCTTTCTATCAGAACCAACATTAACTTCTTCAGCAGTTTGTCCAACAGTAGCTCATCAGTCGGATCTGATCACACGGTCCAGCCTTCGCTCCCCACGTGCATCAATGAGCCTTGGCCACCCATGACCCTGTCACCGGTTCACCACTGTTCCTTCCTTGGACCACTATATAGATACTATATAGATACTGACCACTGCAGCCCAGGAACACCCCACAAGAGCTGCAGTTTTGGAGATGCTCTGATCCAGTCGTCTAGCCATCAAAACTTGTGTCCTTGCTGTACTCGCTCAAATCCTTAGACTGGTCCATTTTCCCTGCTTCTAACACACCAACTTTGAGGACAAAATGTTCACTTGCTGCCTAATATATCCCACCCACTAACAGGTGCCATGATGAGGAGATAATAATGAGGATACTTATTCACCTCTCGGTGTTCATAATGTTATACCGGATCGGTGTATAGACACAGACAGACAGGTGTGTTATGGGCATACAGACCTGGTGGCGAGTGTGTTCCTCTGTGATCGGCGCAGTGACCCCCCTGCAGTGTGATTAATCCTGATGGACATTGGCACCTCTCTCCTGAAGGGACATACCCTTTATAGACACTACCATTCACTAGAGACAGATAGAGGGGAGGAGGGAGAAGATAAGAGGGCATACGAGTGTTAAAAATGGTGTATACGCAATATTCACTATCATTCATCATGCACATTCACATGGTCTGTGATACCACACGCAGCTTCACTAAAGGCCGGCCTGAGAAAGTGTGTATGTGTGAGAGAAAGGTGCATGCACTCAAATGAGTGTACATTTGTGTCAACATTTAAGGGTGTGTCTCAATCAGCTCCCTAGTTGAGTAGTCAGGGCACTGATCAAGGAGTCAGCCATTTTAAGGATTCAATCGCAAAATCCTCTCAATCGCAAAATCCTTCCAATTTGTGAAAGTGTGCTCCCTAAAAAAAAAATCCCACAGTGCACTGCAAAAGCCAGGTAGCATCCATGCTCGCTACGTTCCCTTACTGGAAATGAGGTGACAATTTCTGGAGCCTCTCAGTTTAAATAAATAATAATCATGTCAGAGATATGGATCCTGCATGTTGTTGATAAACGCGAGTGGTGACAATGTGAGTGAGTATGTGGTCATGGCATCAGAAACGGTCATCTGTGTCCCAACATGCAGTGATACAGGCTTCTTACCAGCGTCACAACACGTGGAGACGATATACTGATTCATCATCTAGGGAGCTGATTTGAGACGCACCCATAGTTCCATAGTTTCAGTGTGTTACTAATTATGAACACACACATGCACTCAAACACATGAGGAACATTTTCGAGTGCCTGTAATGAAATACTAAGAGCGCTATTGTTGGGTGTGTGTCACAGCCTGCGTCTATATGAAGGCAGTGAGATATGAAAAAGAAAAGCTGTGCGTGGCAGTAATTTAATGCAGAGAGCAGCACTGTTGTGTCATGCAAGTTCGCAGGACCAGAGAGAGAGAGAGAGAGAGAGAGAGAGAGAGAATGGGGGGGGGCAGAGAGCGAGAGAGAGAGAGGGGACAGACAGACAGACAAAGAGAGGACAGAGAGAGAGACAGAGATAGAGAGAGAGAGAAACAGAGAGACTGACAGAGAGAGAGACAGAAAACCGAGAGCGAGAGCCAGACAAAAAAGAGAGAGAGAGAGACAGAGAGAGAGAAAATATTTAGCTAGAACAGACGGGTCAGTTTTACAGATGCAGCATTTTTGAGGAACGAGTGATGCGACTACTCAAATCGGCAAAACTGCAAGTGTGGGATTCTTCTATTAAACTCCTAGCGGTGATGAGATGTATGTAATTACTCTGTATGACGGATGCAGTCATGTTCAATGCGTGTGAAAGCTACTCTGAATATTTCGGAGATCGCGTTTGATTCTGCTTTTATTTATGCTAACACAAAAATCAAAATCAAAAATTTCACACTGTTCTCATGTGAAGCGTTCGATCGTTTTACCTCACTGTGTTAGACAACAGACAATTAACATAGAAGTAACATGACCACACATCACCGAATCCAATGAGGGTTTTACTCTCAGGCGAAAGTGCTGCTAACACTGACTTATCAAACTGCAGGGTTTTATAACCTGCTACTACTGTGAGACGCTCCTCTACCTAGGTTAAGAACGATGATAACCCGGGGTTTAGAACAGTGTGAAAAGCCTTACTGCATAATCTACACTGTCTTTTAAATCTCTCTGTACTGAACTGACTTATTTAATAAAAACTTTCCATCACAAACAAGGCAGCATTAAAAAAAGAAAGACGGCATCTTCTGCTACAAATACTAACATTAATAAAGTACCAGTGTCATCTTCTCAAACACCTGGAGTAACAGGTAGGCTGGAGTGATGTCTCAGACACGTATTTAACAGCTTTCACCTCATATCAGATGTGACGGACTCCAAAGCTTTACTAGTCTGAACAGCGTCCCTTAGCTGGCTATGAGCGACACGCTCTGAATGGGAAAACACTATAAAGCAGAGCGAGGAACAGTTTTATTTAGTTGAATCAGATTTTCAGGGGTCCTCCTGAACCAGGGTTTAGATGATGGCAGATTGTTCTCTTCTTACTCCAGGTGACCTGGTATAGATGGACCCACAACACACAGACTAGGGATCAACTCATACCTTGAACAATGGTGTATAGAGGAACTGGTCTGTGGAACGCCGTCATGCTGATTAAAACACAACATGAAGCGACAGCGAGTTGGACGCGGTTAGCGATTTACGGTCGCAGCGATGAAGCAGACTGCAAACTGTGCTGCGAGATATACGAGTCATCTTCCTATGATACCTGGTAGAACACCTTAAACAACTGGATGTGAGTGAAGAGAACATCATCCAGTAGGTTATTCTCAACAATCAACTGTTACTGAAAACTGACCCTGACTGGCTCTGATGCAATAAAACACACACACCAAAGACTTTACTTACAGCTTACACAGATCAGGCATAACATTATGACCACCTGCCGAATATTGTGTTGATCCCTCTTTTGCTTCCAAAACAGCCCTGACCCGTCATGCACTGTGTATTCTGACACCTTTCTATCAGAACCAGCATTAACTTCTTCAGCGGTTTCAGCAACAGTAGCTCGTCTGTTGGATCGGATCACTCGGTCCAGCCTTCACTACCCACATGCATCAATGAGCCTTGGTCACCCATGACCCTGTCTCCAGTTCACCACTGTTCCTTCCTTGGACCACTTTTGACAGATACTGACCACTGCAGACCGGGAACACCCCACAAGAGCTCTGATTCAGTCGTCTAGCCATCACAATTTGTCCTTCATCCAACTCACTCAAATCCTTACTCTTGCCCATTTTTCCTGCTTCTAACACATCAACTTTGAGGACAAAATGTTCACTTGCTGCCTAATATATCCCACCCACTAACAGGTGCCATGATGAGGAGATAATCAGTGTTATTCACCTCACCTCTTATTGCTCATAATGTTATGCCTGATTGTTAACTCAATCCCAGTTAACTAATAGTACACTAGCTGGATTTAAAAAGAACGCGCCTAGGAGCTGAAGCATGTTTCACTGTGTAAACAGAGAAAAACTAATTCTATAGAACACTTCATGACTGATTAATAGCAAGTAGATTATGCATTTCCATATCCGTATGAACAACAGAGAAGAAAAATACTTAATTACAGCGCTCGCATTTTTAATTCAGTAGTAATCCGATCACGGTTGGATGCAAATCTGTAAATAAGAAGGCTAATCCATGGTTTAGTGGCAGATTCTGAATAGTCAGGGTTAACTGTTAACCCCAGGGCAAAATATGAACACTGTGAAATGTCCAAACAACCTAGGATTCCATTTGTATTAATTAACTAATGTATTAACTCTATTTCTAAGGCTATTTTGTTGTGGCCATGTTCAGTAGTCGATGTCCATCACGCCAAAGTCCACAGTGATGGTTAATGTCTCATATGAAAGTAGACACTCGGCGCTTCAAGAATCTGTCGTATTTACGAAGTATTTCTGGTTTTTTCCACCCTACTGGGGCAATAGATTCATAAAAAATAAACAGTTTTATTTCACACAAATGTTTCTATCTTCCAAGTAAAGGTTGAGACCAAACCCATTTCTGCTCTTCCAGACACCCCGAATCAAGAACTTGTTCATATGCATCTGAATTTTGAAGGCATTATCTTCAACCACTAAAACTGTGTGTAAGGTTCACCAACAGAGAGAGAAAACACACACACACACGTCTCACACTGAAAGCCAACAGAACTCCTGAGTCATGTTCTATCAGACTTGCGACTGGCGATAAAATCATTTGTTTACACAGAGTGAAAATGTCTGATGAGTCGATTTCAGCTCTTCTGGAGGAACGGAGCATCAGTGGACTGGTAGAAAGGGTTAAATAAAAAGCTTTTCATTTCATTTTAATGTATAAATATGGGTTCAGGAGTCCACCATGAGTGTGATAAAAGATGCTGATCTTATCTGCCATGTTATTTACTACCAACTATCTAGGAATTATTTCTCTCTCTTTATTTTTATACAACATGGTATTTTTTTTCATAGTATTTTTTGTTTCCTTGAAAAAATAAAAAGAAAAAATAACGTTGCTATGGTGACCGAGTCACTGACCAGCTTGGATTTCAGCAGTAAGACACAAAAACCTTGCATTTTACAGAATAATGAAAGCACTGCTGGCAGTATTATTCCTCCTATCAGTCGCTGTTATTTACTATAAATGAATAAATTGAGCTTTTGAGTGTTACATATCTGGTACTATTCACACACTCGAGCACTCTCATTCACTTGTTCAGTCGCTCGCTCAGTCTCTCTCTGTTTACATTAGTCATTATATTATTTATTTTTTATATATATATATATATATATATATATATATATATATATATATATATATATATATATATATATATATATATATATATATATATATATATATATATATATATATTTCTTTTAACAGGGTGCAGATTGTATCTGTTCAGGTGTTACAGCATTAACTGCATCACAGACTGAATGAGCGAACCATCACTTTCACTGCAACTTTTATTTCCCAAGTTTAATATTGTGACTATGGATTGCCTGAAAGCCTGAGAAGGGGAAAAAAACAGACATAAGGAAGCCATGTTTCTGTATCAATTACTATGCTAAATGTTTGGAGCTTCGTAACGTTTCAATTTCAATGGTTTCTTTTCCCCAAAATGCCGGGCTTTTCCCTCTGCTAGCTTTAGGAGAACATGTTGAGTTTTAAAAATGTTATAAAATAAAAAGACATTTGTAGTATGGTTTGTCCACCAGAGTGTTGCCAGCCATCTTGAAACGATTTTCTCATCCAGCATCAGCGTCTGGTAGCTCCACCGCTCCAAATCACTGAATTCAGGTGTTGTTTTTCAGGGGTTGGGCTCGGCCCCTTAGTTCCAGTGAAAGGAACTCTTAATGCTTCAGCATACCAAGACATTTTGGACAATTTCATGCTTCGAACTTTGTGGGAACAGTTTGGGGATGACCCCTTCCTGTTCCAACATGACTGCACACCAGTGCACAAAGCAAGGACCATAAAGACATGGATGAGTGAGTTTGGTGTGAAGGAACTTGACTGGCCTGCACAGAGTCCTGACCTCAACCTGATAGAACACCATTGGGATGAATTTAGAGAGGAGACTATTTCATCCTGAAGGTGTTCTATCAGGAAGGCCATCTGTGCAGGACAGTCAAGTTCCTCCACACTAAACTCGCTTATCCATGTCTTTATGGAACTTGCTTTGTGCACTGGTGTGAACAGGAAGGGGTCATCCCCAAACTGGTCCCACAAATTTGGGTGCATGAAATTGTCCAAAATCTCTTGGTATGCTGAAGCATTACGAGTTCCTTTCACTGGAACTAAGCAGCCGAGCCCAACCCCTGAAAAACAACACCTGAATTCAATGAAATAGTGTATTTTAGATTTCTTTCTGCACACAACTACATGTACACACACGTGCACACTTCCTCTTGTCAGTGTTGATGCACTTATCAATCACACAGTACATTATTACATTATATCAGCTCCCATGATTTAGCCTAGTGAATTAGGTTCCTAGGAAACATCAGACTGGAAAGAACATGATCCAGCAAATTCGGACTTTATGCTACACACTGCACACAACTCTCTACCTGCTCCCTGTGCCTACTTTTTGCCATTGGAATGTTGGGGTTTAGTCCGGTGTGGTGTTGCGTACGGTGCTGTGTACAATGTCTGTACCGTTCAGTACATGGTCGCAAAGACTTCTGACTTTAAACTGTCCCAGTTTTCGAAGAATTTAACATCAAAGTGCTTCTCATCGTGAGCGGCAAACCCTGTATCCCAGTTCACTGTGTGTGTGTGGAGACGCACGGCCAACAGACCAGCAGCTAATGCTGCCTTCACATATACATTGACTTGCAGACACAAAGCCACCTGAGATCATTCATGTTCAACGTGAGCTGCTGATTCCAGTGACATGAGTGACAGTCACCGTTGGTGACCAGATGTGGGCAGCACGATAATGTTGATTAATAACTTCAAATCAATGTGTAGCAACTTTGTACATTGACTAGCAATGAGAGTAAAGAGAGTAGAACACACACTGCTTCTCCTTCATCTTCTATATGATATGATGTAGATACACACTGGTGAATTTTATATGCAAAGGTCAAATCCTTCCAGATGTTTCATTTTCTGATAGCCGTCACCCAGTGAGAAACGCTATCACTATGGCAACCAGTAGTAGAAACACCTACTCACTGTCCAGCCACTGGTAGCTATAAAATTACTCTGTGTGAGTGTGGGGCTTAAGGAATACATCTAGAAACCTAAAATGAAGAAGTGTTCACTTACCAGCCGTGTGCAAATGCCCCAACCGGCAGCCTAGAACGACAACTGGTGGAAGAGAGCAGAAATGAGGGAGAGTTCAGAGAAATGTGTTAGAGCACCGAGACAAAAGATGCAACTTAAGCATGCAAACATTATAACTTGTACAAACAAACATTACGCAACCTTAACACAAAGATATGTTTGGGTCTGACGCTTTCTTTTCCTTTTACCAGTTTTCGAGAAAAGTTTATAGACTCTAGTTGGTCATTAGCCAAGCAGCATGCCTAATTCATCTGGCTAACTATCAACAACACGGAAAAACTTTCACACAAGCAGCAAGGCAGGATTAAGACTGTATTCCAAAAAAAAACACACAAATATAAACATAAATCTGGAACCAGATCAACATTTAAAGCACAATTCCAAATTTTTTTATAATGCTTGTGTGAAGTGCTACCAGACTCTGAAAAAGAAATTCAAGCATCAAGATGGCTGCTACTAATGTCATGCCCATGATAACCCTTCATCCATGTTATACAGTGTATAATGCGCAGTGATGTAGGCTTGTAGAGTACTACGTGTAACACTGTGAGACTAACAGAGCTGAATTCAGTAAATGGTCTCATTCAGGACGCTGTAAAATGTCTGCGACTCAATTTTGAATAATTACGGGCAGAAGTTCTAGTATATGAGCGCCGGTGTTTTACAATAACTCGGCACTTGTGGCACTGAAACCAAAGCCCTGGTGGATTTTACGGTTTACCTGACAGGAAGGAGTATGGTAACAAGCGTGTGGAATCTTCTAGATTAGCAATTTTTAAAAAATGTTTAGCCACTGAGCGTTAAAAAAAAAAAAAAAAAAAACCCTGAGCGAGGATACAGTTGTCTTGGGCTCAATTGTGTGCTTAACATGTCAGGTGTGTAATCTAGTCATTACCAAAGACAAGGCTGGTGTGTGCCACAGACGGCTATAAAATAATAAAATCTCAGTGAACCTCAGTTTAGTCATTCAGATAACCCTTTAAACAAAAACAATGTGGTGTAAGTGAGGCACGTGCCGGTTATTGATCAACACGATCACGTGACGCTGAAAAATCCCATATCCTTGTAGTCCAGTTGAAAGGAAGGCTGTCCAGTAAGGTTTAGAACAAATATAGAGCAGTGGTCGTGGAAAATGACTCACTGGACTATTGTGCCATGTCAGTGGAGTAGATTTATAATCCAGTATAGCGCAATACCAAAGGTGAACCGGTCATCACGACCTGAAACAATGACGGCTAATGCATCTGAACGACGGAAATGGAAAGCGGTGTTGTTGCCAATTGATTACGTTCACACTTGAATTCGATTTCATTTAAAAAAAAAAAAAAATCGTTTTCTCCGTCTTCACTTCCTGGTTTCAACCCGGAAGTGTCGACACCGCTACACCGATTTTTTTGTTTTTATTAAAACGATTCCCGTCCGATCAAAAAGCAATCCCCAGCCCCTGTAGTTTGACTGGAGCTCCACTCACTGTGGCTGACCTGCTGTGGTTTTTAACACCGAAACACAATTCTAAACCACTTCATAAAACCCGCACGTCCAATCAAGTGGTGTTTGTTAACCAGAGACTGGAATAAATAAGGCTCGTAACTGCGTCTTATCCAAATGCGACATAATGATCAAGGCCATTTTAGGCCTGAACGATTATCGTCGCCTTTTGTTTATCTGAGCTGCATGTACATGGCTTGGCATGTCCAGACACTGAATTAAGTCAGTTTAACCATTCGAGTAGAGGAGATGTTTAATGGTTCGACAATCATTATCGATCAGGTTCGGTTGAACATAGTTTATTTTACTTAACTCTTCCACTTGGCCCACTCTCTGGCGTATTTTTTTGGGCTAGTTAGCATAAAGACAACAGCCTTGTCAACAGAGTCATGCTAAATAAATGGAATAAAGCCTCTCTCCCGGACGAACATTTAAGCAAACGAAAGAAATACCTAGGTTATTATAAACGTCATTAAGTCAGCAAACTTAACACACAGATATGCGTAGACAGTTAAGCTAAGCTAGCTAATAACTTCCCCAGCTAATGTTCGCGTTAGAAAAATAATAAGAATTTTTTTAAAAATGCCTCGACAAATCCAAAGATGTCACCGAACGTGGATTACACAGCGATCAGCCGGACACGACCGACTGGTTTCCAGTCCAGATGAGCAGGACAGTGTGTTTTATTTTATAGCTAGCCAGTAAGGTATACTCAGTTAGCATCAGTCGCTAGCTAGCTACCCTTTCATATGGCTAGAGAATCGCGCTAGCTAAACCTACATTAACTTGCTAATCTGAGCTACTGTAAAGTACAGAACAGTTGGCTTATTTCTACCTTTAGAAAGATTGACGACGAATCGTTTCACGGCGCTACTTGGGGTTGTAAATCAAGAGAAGATCTATATATTTATATACGTACCGTTGTGGAAGAGGTTGGCCTATGTGGTTTAAGCAGGCTAACCTAATATTAAACACACACTGGTGGAAGTGTATGCGTGTAAGACCAGGGCTGTGCTCCAATATGCGTAATCGGACCCTACCGACGGGGCCGAGCGAGTGCGTAGCGCGCAGACGATTCCGCGTTCTGTTTAGAAGGCGACTGCGCATGTTAGAGCGCAGCCTTGACCGACTCGAACCAAGCTAAAGCTAACTACGGAAACAAACAGGCGTTAATGCGATGAGCTAGCAGTCTGGTTAGCTTTGCCCGAGTCGCCGCTTTTAATGACAAAATAACTTGGCTCGTGCCAAGGTGGGCGACTAATAAGAGTCACTAATATGAACACTCTACACACTTTGTGTGGATTTTTTTTTTTTATTATTTTTTTTGTTTACCACCGATCAATCTTTCAGCCATTTTTTTATTCGACAGCCCATAAAAAACTGAAGGAACAATTTAAAATGAACATCACGTAAAACGTTAAACATGACCTGCCTGACCACAGACACATAACAAGCTTTTACTGGCGAACCAAATGTTACTTACGTGCGACGTGGGCTTTACTTTGGGGAAATAATCTATCATTAAAACTCACAACCTGACCGACGTTTGTCAAGAAACGAGCCAAGTGGTGTATTGTGTGTCTACCAGCAACAGAAAGCGAAATGGCCCCTGAACCTTCACTGCTGCATCACAGCCACACAAAAATCTAAAGCAGGAACATGATTTCGACAGATGACAAATGGAAACCGTGTTTTGTCCGCAAAAAAAGAGAGAAGATCGCTGTTTGTCCTTCTTTAACACACATATATGTCAAAACTTTCAGCCGAACAATCTCGTTATTGGAGACACTGGTAAACAGTCTTATTACCTATTTTTGTTTGTTTGTTTTTTGGTTTTTTTTTGCAGTGTTGTATAGTTGCTGTTACAGACAGTTGCAGCAGCTCCACTAAGATTACCTTGGGCTACGTCTCAAATAACATCCTGCTTCCTATAAAAGTGCACCACGCAGGGTACGAAATAATGGCTTCCTCAGCTACCTAGGTCCCCTTAAGTATAACAGGTAGAGTTTTTTGAGAGTAGACCCTTGTCACTAGCCGATCAGCTCCCCCCTCCTCGACGCCGCTTGACTTCAACTACGCATGCGCGCAGTTTTCACGCAAGCGTAGTACGAGGGCCAGTGACGTCACTTCAACAGCTGAGCGACCTGCATTCTGTTCCAAAACAGTTTCGTGTGGCAGTGAATGTTAAAGAAAATATTTCATTTTTGACGGTTTTCTGTAATACGTATAAAAATGACACATACACTGATACCTTTTATTAACCCTCTTTTAAAACATCACACTGTTGTCAGTATTAAACGTAATGCTCCCCCGAATACATATTATACAATATATAATACAATATATTAATAGTTGCCTTGCAACGTGATTAATAACTAATAATTTACAAGTAAACTTCAGTATGATCCAAGCACAGAAACTTAAACTCATAAACACGAATAATTACAAATAAGGAACTTCCGATAGCAGGCAGTTAAATGGGCGGTTCTTGTTGGCATGGTAACCACCGTCCGTCTGTAGCATCCAAAATGGCGTCGCTGCTGCCTGAGTTACTGTTTCAGATCAGTGGTCAGGCGCCTTCTCCCTTTAAAGATTACCATCATCTCACTGTATCAAAAACAGAGGTATCAAAATGTACATGAAGAGATGTAAGAAATCCGTTACTGACATGTATCTGTTATACACAGGAACTGGTATAGGTAGAGTTTCAAGTTTCAGGTTTATTGTCACGTGCATCTCTGATATAGAATAAAAATAAAACTCTTCTACCGTATAAACAGTTGCAAACTGTATACAAACGACCTTGCAAGATTACCAGTGTGCTCTAAGCATGTACAAATAGTAGTAAGCTGTAAACATTGTACACGGTCATAGAATGACGTATTAGGAAAGGTTCCACATAAAGTAGTTTACATTCTGAATGTATTCTAGCAAGTAAACAAAATATTCTTTAAATATTGTAAACATTGTATGCAGTCGAAAACTGATGTAGTGAAAGATATTGAACATACAAGTACAAGTCAGCGTCTGATATCAGTTCTGACTTATGTGCATCGTGTCTGATGCACATTAGTCAGAGTGCAATGTAAATAGAAGTGATAGATTTTAAACTGCAGTGTATGGAATATAAAAGAGGTTGTGCTAGTGGAGGTGTTATTGCTTAGAGTTCAACAGTTTATTGGCCTGCAAGAAGAAGCTGTCCCTCAGCCTGCTGGTGCGGGATCCAATGCTGAGATACCTTCTCCCTGATGGTAGCGGTGAGAGCAGTCCGTAGCAATCCAGAGTCATTTGAGTCTCTGATGATTCTCTATGCATTCCTCACACACCTCCTGATGTAGATGTTCTGGGGAGAAGGAAGCTAAAACCAATAAAAGACCAGTATAGCTGTACCATCATCACCTAATTACAATCCTTGTGTGCAATATTACAGCTCTATACTAGTATTTGTACAGTATTTGTGTAGTATTTGTACAGTATTTGTATTTATTTATTCTTTTTTACAGTTTATAAAAGTGTATATATTTCTTTCTTTTTCTCTTATATTTTTATTTTCATTAGAGCAACTGTAACATGGCAAAGGAATTTCCCCCTGGGATTAATAAAGTTCTTTGAATCTTGAATCTTGAAAGTTGCCAGTCAAACAGAATATTTGTAAGTTTAGGCCCCAAAGCTATCCTTTAAAACTAAAAGGTAAGTATTCCATGGTCGATTTGTAACTCCAATTCCTCACGGAACAAGCACAGAACAATGGATGGAACCCAGGATTAATTATAAGGTCACCCTAGAGCCATCTGCCACCAATGCCATAAATATTCCTATAGTATGAAGATCTTCCACTATTTTTTGCTGAAAAGATCACTAGAAAAATATGTGGTTTTTGGAATTCCATTTAGAGCTGCTCAAGGAGGAATCCACAGTGGGGTTTCAACCACTAGCAAAAATAGCAGTGGGAACTACTGGCCTTGCTGGCCATCAGGGACTACAAGCAGGATTCTGTGGCCTAGTTACAAAATTTTGCACAACCTGGAATTAATCAGAGATGGTGTCCATCTCTGTGATGCTGTCCTGTCTCAGCTGGCTGTCCCAGCCCACAAACATTGGCATCAGGGAAGAGGACCTTGTCAATCTTTACCCAGATGTCAGACATCACCTCTGGATGTAGATGCCAGTCTCCTGGGCAGCATATCGCTGTGCCATTGTTCAGTCCTGGCAGGGGAGCTGTTCAATCTTGTAGCATGTTGATGATTGATAGACAGATCTCTCAAGTGTAGAATTGGATGTAAACTGCTGTGCTTCATCATCCATTACATTTACGGCACTTGGTAGACATTCTTATCCAAGACAACTTATCTCATTTTATACAAACAGGTAATTAAGGGGGCAGCTTGCTGGACCTGGGATTCAAACTGATAACCTTCTGATCAGTAGTTCAACACCTTAACCACTAAGCTACCACATCCCATAGTTGTTAAAGGTGATAAAGGCTTCTGTCCAAGAGGAAAAACATTTCCTGGTTTAGAGAGAAAATCCTGTTGGGGTTTCATCTTGATAAGAAGATGGGCCTTGCAGGATGATAGTGGAACTGGAGTCTCCAAGACTCACTGACCTGATAGAGACACTGCCCAGTGGGTAAGGTTTTCAGCTGTAAATCAGTCCACAGACAGTCCCAACTTTTTATAGGTATACTCCATGAGATCCTTGTGGTGCTGGGATGCCGTTACTGGCCTGAGGCACTAGGTCTCACATGATGTCAACTGGGTAATATTGTTCACATGAGGTCAACCTTTGAGCAGCGTGGAAACTAAAAATGATCCATGATGGTTTTGAGATTCCATAACCTGCATTTTTCTTGTAGTCTATACTCATTGATTCTGTTTGTATGTGAAGGTAATCTGGAGGTGGTGGAAGATTTCTCTGCATATGAAGCAAATTGCATTGCCTGGAGAAAGTAAAGAGAGTCATAATGTGTTTCTAAACGATTCCAGACTACAGCGTAAGATTCTGAAAAACAGTCAGACAGTCAAACAGATAGAATTATACAACCATTTATTTTTGCTTTAAGGGAAATGGCAGATATCTAACATTATGATATACCACAACAGATACCGATAAACGAATGAGGTAGTATGAGCAAACAAACAGCAATTACAATGCACACATGCCCACTGTATATATCTTTAACTGTAATACTGTGAGTAACACAAGCAATATATGTATCTTTAATTGTGTAGAGTTCTATTATTGATTTTTTTTTTTTTAGATTTCTATAGTTTCATATACATTAGTTTTGTACTAGATTTTAATATTTAATAAAGTTTTATGTTTTGCCTTGTACTAGAACTACTACTACTACTACTAATAGTAATAATAATAATAATAATAAATCTTATATTTGAAATATTATTCAGCTAAAACACTTTCATCATGTGTTTATCAATATTTATTATTTATATATAAAATTAGACTGAAAAGTTCACAGACTTGGGAGTCTCCTGAAAATGGCTGTCATTTACTGTCACATCCATGACGAATGACTTGCTGTTATTTTTGGGGGGTTTAAATATATTTTAGGAAATAAAAAAACATTTTGCCTGTCAGTTCCCCAGATTAGGTGCTCTGTGAATATGGCATTAGCAAATATTTAAATATTGTAAGATATTTATTTTTACTGAGACATTTCCCCTGTCATTTTGAGTTCGAATGTCACATCCATAGTGCTGGAATTGCCCTATTAATAACAGCAAAAACAAAACAACAACAACAGCAATAATAAAAAACAACAACAATAATAATAATAATAATAATAATAATAATAATTATTATTATTATTATTATTATTATTATTATTATTATTATTATGTCACTGTATAATAATAATAATAATAATAATAATAATAATTATTATTATTATTATTATTATTATTAATGGATTAGTAAGTTTAATTATACATTGTAAATAAACTGGTACTTACTTACACCTTGCGGCATGCAAACCTCTGGGGTACATTTTTGTAGCTAGATTACCTGGAGCATCTAGATGAACTATGATTACTATGACCATTAATGAGCATTAATCACCCTTTAGCTATCATGATATCTCTCTAAAGTCTCATTTACATAATTAGGAGCAAAAAATGTACCTTTTTTTAGATAATGTGTGTGTGTGTGTGTGTGTGGTTGTATTCAGAACATGTTGGTATAGGGTTTGGATCACAGATCCTGGAGTACACACTTGGCCTCTGTGAAGGGAGGTTTGATTATCTGGAGCGTTTGTCCGATAAACTGCTACTGCGTATTTGTCACCTCAGCCAGACCTCACACCGTTTCAAGAAGGTCAGGGCACCAAAAAACAATAGGGTTCTTCTTAGTGATCCTGGGAGAATATCAGCTATTTTAAGGTTTCACCCACAAAATTAGGGTTCATCTTAGTCATCTGAGTAGAAGATTCAGGGCTTCTCCCAAACAATGTCTACACAGTGTTCTTGATTTCAAGGCGGCATCCCATTTTTCTCAGCAGCCAGGTTAAGACTAAAACTCATGTCTCCTTAGTTCTAGAACACATTTTAGAACCAAATGAACCAAATGTTAGAACCTCTTTATTCCAAACTGCAGAATCTTACAGACGCCCCTTCAAACCTGAAGCTGCCTTGTTGTTAGTCTTATATAAGGACTTGTGGCAATAAATGTGTCTGCTTGTATCCAGTTGTGTGACTCTGAAGAATTATGGGAACAGGCGATGCGGCGCTGTGGTACTGATCTCACTCCTGAAATCGAGAGGATGGCCAACATGTGTGGCTGGAGAAGGATCTACACCACTCTGTATCATCATACAGCCCAGCATAGCAGCGAGGACACCAACACGAGGACATGGAAGAAGACGAGTACAAAGTTGAGCCTCATGAATCCCTTTCAAACATGGCTCCTAGAAGCATTGCGTTTATCTCTGTGATCATATATTGTTCTCCTGACATGCTTGTAAACTGTGTGTTTGTTAGATATGAAGCATGATGTCATTAGAGATGATTGATTGTAATAATTGAACAGTTTTTCCTTATGTACTCGCATACATCTTAACAGTGAGAACAGTGTCTATGCTCCCATCCGTTTGAGCCTGTTTCTCAAAACTTTACACAATAAAACTAGCAGATTGGTTTCAAAACCGTGAAATCTCTTCTTACAATAAATCATAGCAATAAAATTAGACCTACACACACACACACACACACACACACAATACCACACATAACACTTCTCACACATGAAATAGTTCACTCTGGGTGACTGTAAACCTCAGGTAATTGGAATCCTGATTATTCCTCACCTGACGCTTCACACTGTACCTCCGTAAACCCTGGGTTAACGTTTTTATGTGGATGTTTGCAGCGTGACTGAAAGGTTTAAATCACATCTTTGAGGAAAAAATTCACCACACGAAACTTTCTTGGCTCTTTTAAGCCTCCTGAGATGCCAGACAACAACAACAACAACAACAACAAAAAAGAATAGAAAGAAAAAAAAACTGTACTAAGCATGTGATATGAAACACGCAGTGTTCCGTATCTGATTGGGTCTCTGTCGCTAAGCAACTAGCTGTAATATTTTAACACTGCATCATTTCACATTGTACACGTTTGGCACCACCATTGCAAGGTCCAACATTGCAAAAGCACAACTACCACTGCTTCAGAGCAGAGATTCATGATCCCGGGTAATAACAGGGCTAAGTGTGAAACGTTCCTCTAACCCGGGTTAAAAGTGGGGGGGGTTTTGAACAACGATAACCTGAAATGAGGTGATCTGTGAAGATTATTATTACATCACAGTGGGCAGTGGTGGCTGAAGTGGTTAAGGCTCTGGGTTGTTGATTGCAGGATCAAGGTTCAAGCCTCAGCACCACCAAGCTCCACTGTTGGGAAGGCCCTCTCTGCTCCAGGGCAGCCCCTCCGTAGCTCCGTAGCTCCGTAGCTGCCCCTGCACTCTGACCTCAACATCTTTGGCTGGGACACACGAAGAAAAGAGTTCCGCTGTAATGCATGTGTGACAATAATAAAGGCTTCTTGCCCCTGCTTCAATTTTTATTATATTTATTTTGAGTTTTATAATACAAGACTTGTATTTGCTTCTGGAATTGTTACTGTTGTTGTGTCCAGTTCAATAACATTCCTGAGCTAAGTAATAACGTGAAACCAGTGTGTGTTAAACTCAAAGGTTTTCTACTAAAACTTCTCCATTTAACAGATTTCTTGTTCAAAAAGCAAAAGAAAAAAAACGAGACAAATCCACAAAAAGTACAAAACACAAAGGACGAAGACGCGAGAGGACAGTCACGTGATACAAACAGTGCGAGAGTTATTACCAAGAGACACATTATTTTTAATTAAAACACAGTGTCATAGGATTGTAAAAGTCTATTGTTCTTTTTTATATTAAATCAAATTATTTTCAGAAGTGAGTTCATCTCTATCATAAACAGGGGGAAGACAGTTGTGCCTTTGGAAATCCTTGTTTATGAATGAAGCATTTTGCATTTAAGGCAAACTACATGTTCGAGAGGTTTATTTTCTCTAAAGGAATGAGATACTGAGGTGGACAAAGAGATGCACAAAAACTGAACCGGTATCGGTATGACGTCATAACGGTACGATACTACTTTTGTAGCTATAGCGCCATCTCGTGGTGAGTTGCGGCGCTGCTGTTATACAGGAAATGACCGGCAGGGGGCGCTTTTATAACACACAGTGCTGGATGACGGGGAGGAACGTCATGGACGGAAAAGTAGGTGTCATTAATTCTTCTACTGTTTGCGTAAAAAACAAAAAACAGTTAGGCATCCTGCTCTGAGTTTACACAGAGGACTTACATATAGCATTATATATAAGTGCTCAGAAACAAACCTCAGCTGATTTGAAGCATTACTGTGTTGTTATGTAATTTCCAGGTCAGGGCTGTGACATGGGGGAGAGAGAGAGAGAGAGAGAGAGAGAGAGAGAGAGAGAGCAATAGAGAAAGCGAGAGAGAGAGAGAGAGAGAGAGAGAGAGAGAGAGAGAGAAAGCAATAGAGAAAGCGAGAGAGAGAGAGAGAGAGAGAGAGAGAGAAAGCAATAGAGAAAGCGAGAGAGAGAGAGAGAGAGAGAGAGAGAGAAGGGGGGTCTGATGATGGCTGACGTATATTAATAGATATAAACAGAGCAGGAGACCATAAGTCAGTCAGAAAGCAGGTACGAATAAATAAGATTACATAATCAGGGATTTGTTTTCACCTTCTCTCTCTCTTTCTCATCTAACAGAGGAATGACGCAGCAGTTTGAGGCCATAGGAAGGGCTGCTGTCCAAGAAAAAGAGATCAACACAACACAAAAGTGCTCTCTCTCTCACACACACACACACACACACACACACTGACAGTGCTCTTCGATTCAGGCTCATGATTTAGGAGGAGAATTCGGTATGAACATCAAACCTTCTCAGATTTCTCTCTTTAGGAATGCTAAAAATAGCACATAGTGTGTGTGTGTCAGTGTGTGTGTGTGTGTGAGCGAGAGAGTGTGTGTTTTGAGGTGACACTAGGAATACAGAGCTGGTCATGTGACAGTGAGCTCTGTTTGTTTTAAAGGTCCTCATGCAGGATGGTGTAGTAAAATGCTCCTTTATTCTGTAGTAAGGCCTGCTTCTTAGCATTCCTCATGCTTTACTGGTGTTGGCTTTTTTGTTGTCGTTGTTGTTGGTTTTGTTGGGTTTTTTGTTTTTTTTACATTATTTATAATCCCCAGCAGGCGGCACTGCACAAGACTCGCACGCTCTGTGTTTAGTGTGTGGTCAGAGAAGAAGCAGACATGAGACGATCATGATCGGGACGACTGCACTGCAGGTTGGTACAGAATTACTAAACCTTACTCTGGCTCGCTGTGATTCTTCACACACACACACACACACACACTCCACTTATTCTGCACTCCTTTCTTGATGATGTCATTGCTTTTGCTCTTACAGTAAACACTGAGGTGTGTTTCGGTGTTTTTGATGTGCTGCAGCATTTCCGTTGCATTACTTTGAATCAGACAGACTCTTCTCGTTTGTTGTTGTTTTGTTTTTTTCAGAGCTGACTGATGCTGTCACCTGCTGTGTTTCATTCCTGTTTTTAACCTTGTCTCACATTCCCCCCCTTTTTTTTTTCCTCTTTTACCACTTGGCTGCCCTCCATCACGAGGGCCTATCTGTTACTTTGTCAGCTCGAGTGAAGTGCATTAGATGAAGGCTGGAAGAACTTACCCAGAAGGCTTTGCAGAAGGCAATCGAACACAGTGTCCTTTGACAAAACAGTGAAAGAATGCAGTAGGAAAAAAAAAAAAAAAAACCTTTGATGATCGGCTGTCTCAAATCAAGTCCACGTTCCATACATAGAGAACGGCTGTAAATGGAAGATTATAAAAGAGCTAGGCTGCGTTCCAGTACTGCTCTTAACATTTTTCCGTGTCCGGCTGTCCTCCTTTTTTCGTTCCCTTTTGGCAGTCGTCCATCTTGAGGGATGTTACGTTACGTGAAATGTGTGATATGATGATGATGACATGCGTATACTCAGGAACTTGCTCACAAGGCATTACACAGGTTTAAACATTTATATAAAAAACTGATTAAAGCCCTTGTTCCATGAGCAGTGATTTGTTCTGTCAGTCACCTTTATTAGGGCTTCAGTAACACAATTTGCCCAGAAGGCATAGCTGCATAGGCTGTTTCTATACAAGAATTACTATACGGTATTCCCTAACGCATCCTGCTACACTGCAAACATTGTTCAGGAATGGTTTGACCCGGTGTTGATTTGGACTCCAAATTCCCCAGATCTCATTCTGATCCAGTATCTGTGGGAAGTCCTATTCATAGGGGTGCCACCTCACAACCTACAGGACTTAAAGGATGTGCTGCTAATGTCTTGCTGCCAGATACCGCAATACACCTTCAGAGGCCTTGTAAAGTTCATGCCTCAACAAATCAGAGTTGAGATGTTTCTTATATATATAGAGAGCATCTCCGAAACTGCAGTCTGCAGTGGTCAGTATCTATCAAAAGTGGTCCAAGGATCATGGGCGGCCAAGGCTCATTGATGCACGTGGGGAGTGAAGGCTGGCCCGTGTGATCCGATCCAACAAACGAGCTACTGTTGCTCAAATTGCTGAAGAAGTTAATGCTGGTCAGGGTGCCCATGCTGACCCCTGTGCACCGTCGAAAGCTCTAACATTGGGTGCGTGAGCATCAGAACTAGATCAAAGAGCAATGGAAGAAGGTGGCCTGGTTTGAATCACATTTTCTTTTATATCACGTGGATGGTCGGGTGCGTGTGCGTGGCTTACCTGGGGAGCACATGGCACCAGGATGCGCTATGGGAGGAAGGCATGCCAGCAGAGGCAGTGTCATAATTTGGGAAATGTTCTGCCGGGAAACCTTGGGTCCTGCCGTGTTACTTTGACACGTACCACCTGCCTTAGCATTGGTGCAGACCATGTACACCCTTTCATGGAAACGGTATTCCCTGATGGTTGTGGCCTCTTTCAGCAGGTGCCACAAAGCAAAAATGCTTCAGGAATGGTTTGATGAGCACAACAATGAGTTTGAATACAAAACCAGCATGCTATCCAATGCAGTGCATTCTAGCACGGTATATAGTCAAGAAAAGACTTTAATTGGATTTGTTTGGGTGCTGTCGGCATGCTGCAGGGTCCAGGGTCCTGTACTCCTAACGCTTGCATGGGTTTCCTCAGGGTTCTCCGGTTTCCTCTGACCTTCCGAAAACATGTCAGTAGGTTGGACTTGCTGTGCTACATCGCACTGGATGAGTTTCACAGCTTTATATGTATACGGGACGTCCCATAAACAGATTATTCCTTCCTCAATATCAGTGCTCCCAAGAAAAGCTCCAGATCCTTAACCCATAACCCTGAGCAGGATTCCAGAGGATCAAGGAATGAAAAATTGGACCTGCAACTTAACACATCTTAGCCAGTTTGTACACGTAAGTCTGTTATGAAAACGCATCAGCCGTGGAGCGGTACTGCTCCTTACATGGCACAGCAAGTGCACACTGATGTTAGTGAACTTCAGCAAGGGGACTTGGAAAGAGAATTGGATCACAGCCCATGGTGATCTGACACCGAATAGGCTGCACTCCTGTCTCTCCAGGATGGGTGAGTCGATGTTAACATGGCAATGCTGCTCATGTTTAGACAGGAAGTGAGTGATGATGTGGCAGCACACCACCTACGCACCACTCGGTGACTCAGAGAGAAAAATAACACTGTGGTTTTTCGCTCTCCTGTAGTGTGCACTACTCGGCGGTGTCGTGTTCCCTAGCTCTGGGCCGTCTCGTTAGCTCATCTCTTCATCTCAGCGCTGATCAGTGTGCACATTTGGATGAAAAGGGAAGCTAAATGTCCCCCTGCTGTGCTCAGGTGCTCATGTTGATGGCAGGTGTGTGTGCACAGGTGGGAATGGAGCTATGAAGGCAACGAGACACCACTGACCATGACGGCACCTTGCTGTTGCACATTTCCAAGCATCGTGCAATATATATATATATATATATATATATATATATATATATATATATATATATATATATATATATATATATATATATATAATTGTGTATAATTGTAATTATAATTATAAACTGTAGCTCTCTGCTGTCAGTGTTTGAGAAATACACATGATATACTGGAGTGTTCTATTTTTAGCAATAACATAAACATTTGTATAAAAGCAGTAAGATATAAAGCATGCAAATAATCTAATTTCACTGAGTGACAGGTGTCCCAGACCCAACAAGCATGAAATTTACATATCTTTTATCATACTTAATCTCCAGAGACCGTTTTTTTACTCTCAGTTTTAATATAAAGGTAAATTACTGTAGTGTAAGTGGAATACTTCAAAAACAAGCTAACGGAAAAAATAAATGGTGTTAAGATCTCTCAGCATCACACCTCATGTTTTCCTCCTATCACTGGGTTCTCACAAACCCAAAATATCACATATCGCTACGTGTCATGCCTGTGCATCATCGATCTGCCGAGAGTAATTGTTCTGCAAGTCCATCAGCACTGCATGACTTACAGTGTCAGCCTGTTACTTAACGTATAAGCTCTTGTTTAATGGAAAAAAAGGTCGCTCTGTGTATTCTCTCAGCGAGGTTGAATATAAGGGCTGCAGCACCTAATCCACATGAAGAGAAATCAATTATAAATAACTATCATGCATCATTTACAGACTGCCCGCAATTAGTCCTGATTTATATTGTGTAAATATCATCCAGGGAGACATGGAGGCTTGGTGGTTAGTAGGGTCGCCTCATACCTTCAGGGCTAGGGGTTCGATTCCTGCCTCCACTATGGGAGTTTGGAGGTGCCTTAGGGGGTTCTTCCAAGTACTCTGATTTCCTCCACGTGTGTTTTCCGACTAATTTCACATGTCTAAATTGTCTGTAGTGTGTGTGCCCTGCTGCAGACTGTTACCCTTCCTTGTGCCCTGAGTCTCCTGGGATATGCTGCAGGTTCTCTATGACCCAGTAGAATAAGAGGGGTAGAAAACAGATTGATGGCATATCATCCTTTGAGAAAGGACACACAACTGCTCAGCTGTATAAATGAGATAAATGTTGTTCTGGATAAGGGTGCTGGAAATGTGTAACACTTGACTCACACACTCTTACTTTGTCCTGATTGTCTGCCACTTCCAGCCACTCACCATGTAGTCAGATTTCTATTACGCTGGTGTATGATGTATACATGCAAATATTTTGCCATTCCAGCCTGAAATCTCTTATATAATGCAGAATCATTTTAGAATGTCAGTGCTGAGTGGGAAAAACAGCCATAGAATTAATAAGTGATGATTTTAGCACTGATAGAAGAGAGTAATAAGTCAAGATGGGAAGAAGAGAGAGACTAAAGTCAATAATTCATATGATCAAAGTTATTAGTCTATCACAGACTTATCATTCTTTAATCTAAGTGTCACTAGGTTACAAGTTAGAATTGTAAATGCCGATGGAGTGTTTTTGTATGTGTTTATATATGTTTTGCTTTCAAATAAAATGAAGGATATTACTATGATGGCTGGATGAGTACCTTCAGTGAAGGACAACTGGTGACCAAGCGACAGGGTAGTGAAGGCTAGCCTGTCTAGATCCTGCTGAAGTTAGATGGAGCTAGTGTAGCACAAATTGCTGAAAAACGTAATGCTGGCTATAGAAAGGTGCATTAACACTCGGTGCAATCGCAGCGTGCTGTGTGAGGGGCTGTGTAGCCTAACTTACCTAATCATTGCTGCAGGCCAAGTACATCCCTTCATGGCAGCGGTATTCCCTAACGCATCCTGCTACACTGCAAACATTGTTCAGGAATGGTTTGACCCGGTGTTGATTTGGACTCCAAATTCCCCAGATCTCATTCTGATCCAGTATCTGTGGGAAGTCCTATTCATAGGGGTGCCACCTCACAACCTACAGGACTTAAAGGATGTGCTGCTAATGTCTTGCTGCCAGATACCGCAATACACCTTCAGAGGCCTTGTAAAGTTCATGCCTCAACAAATCAGAGTTGAGATGTTTCTTATATATATAGAGAGCATCTCCGAAACTGCAGTCTGCAGTGGTCAGTATCTATCAAAAGTGGTCCAAGGATCATGGGCGGCCAAGGCTCATTGATGCACGTGGGGAGTGAAGGCTGGCCCGTGTGATCCGATCCAACAAACGAGCTACTGTTGCTCAAATTGCTGAAGAAGTTAATGCTGGTCAGGGTGCCCATGCTGACCCCTGTGCACCGTCGAAAGCTCTAACATTGGGTGCGTGAGCATCAGAACTAGATCAAAGAGCAATGGAAGAAGGTGGCCTGGTTTGAATCACATTTTCTTTTATATCACGTGGATGGTCGGGTGCGTGTGCGTCGCTTACCTGGGGAGCACATGGCACCAGGATGCGCTATGGGAGGAAGGCATGCCAGCAGAGGCAGTGTCATAATTTGGGAAATGTTCTGCCGGGAAACCTTGGGTCCTGCCGTGTTACTTTGACACGTACCACCTGCCTTAGCATTGGTGCAGACCATGTACACCCTTTCATGGAAACGGTATTCCCTGATGGTTGTGGCCTCTTTCAGCAGGTGCCACAAAGCAAAAATGCTTCAGGAATGGTTTGATGAGCACAACAATGAGTTTGAGGTGTTGACTTGGCCTCCAAATTCCCCAGATCTCAGTCCAGTCGAGTATCTGTGGGATGTGCTGGACAAACAAGTCCAATCAATGGAGGCCCCACCTCGCAACTTACAAGACTTAAAAGATCTGCTGCTAACATCTTGGTGCCAGATACCACAGCACACCTTCAGGGATCTAGTGGAGTCCATGCCTCGATGGGTTTAGGGCTGTTTTGGCAGCAAAAGGGAGACCAACACAATATTAGGCAGGTGGTCATAAGGTTATGGCTAATATATTATATATTACTATAAAGATGACAGGTTTCTTGGTCTTCATATTTATAATTTATCATTTGTATAAATTAAATCATTAAATCAATAAAATAGTAGTTGCTTTGAAATATTCAGGGTTTTTTTTTACTTTTATGAATAAACAGAGTTTACTAGAGTTTTTGTAGATATTGTACCATGTGAAGGGATTTCCCAGGCTGCTGCATTAATCTGGTGAAACTGGAGGGACATGTCGTTATGGCGACGCGTACGTGTTTGACCAGACCAGCTTCTGTCTGTACATACACTCCTATGCACATGTGGCTTCATTTTACACTCAGTGATACGTGTGTACGTGAACCACAGGGAATGACCAGTTTAAAAACAGCGCCTCTCGTCCACTCTCTCATCCATAATCTTCCGTCTGTCCTCACACGGCGCACCCGTTTAATCCTGTCTTGTTTTGTAACATCCATCCGTCTGCTCCGCTACTCTCCCTTTTTTTTATTTCCCATCTCCCTCCTCCTGCCATCCATCATCTTCCCTTGTGTTTCCGTGCCCTCATTCATTCCTCACTCATGTTTTTCACACACTCTTCCTTCTGTGCCCTCATTCTCTTCCCCCCAGCTCTCTCTCTCTCTCTCTCTGATGTCACTGAATTGATCAGGCTGCAGCTTAGCTGCATTAAAATATGCATTAAAAAGGCTGCAGTATATGAGATGGATCTGTCTATCCTGTGTGTGTGAGACAGACACCATTTGCGCGCGCGCGTGTGTGTGTGTGTGTGTGTGTGTGTGTCAGTATGCAAATGTATAGACACTGTTTTTCCCTAATCTCCTAGCCACCGCCACCGCTGCTAACCCGAGACTGTCATTGTTTTTTTTTTCCCCTGACATTAGCATCATAGAGGTATTGCATCTACCTCTTTCTCTTTTTTGGTCACTCTGCCTTTCACCTTTCCTGTTTCCAGCCTTCCTTTCCACTCCTTAACCTCTCCTATACTATCATCCACCCTTTCATTCGTTTCTCCTTTCGCAGCATGCATCTGTTCTGCTCTGCCGTTTTCTTCTCCCTCTCTCTCTCTCTCTCTCTCTCTCTCTCCCTCTCGCCGTCCATCATCTTCCCTGGTTCCCTGGATTTTCAGCAGCGTTACTGACGTTAGCATCGGTACCATTCTGCATCCCTTTTTCTTTCTCTCTCACTCTCTCTTCCTCTCTCTTCATCTCCTCGGTCTCTCGCTCGCTACCATTTTTCAGTCATGTTGATTAAAGTTGCAGTGGCTATTCCAGAGCAAAGTCGATGCCACCTCTGAAGCTCAGCAGAAAGAGGGCTCTGAAAAGAGAGAGAGGGGAAGAGACAGAGAGAGAGAAAGAGAGAGAGCGCATGAGAGAGAGAGAGAGAGAGTGAGAGAGAGAGAGAGAGAGAGAGAGAGAGGGATGACGCACAGACTTTGAGAGCAGTGCTAGACAGCAAGCATCGAGTCAAACGAGTCAATTTTTATTTTCGTTGCAAGATGGCGCATTTTTCTGTTTCGTCTCTTTCACCTCAGTCTCTGATGAACAGAAATAAATAGTACGTTCTACGTATTTCCTTTTCTGCAGAAAGCACTGTGATGCGATTCTTGCTCTGCGTATGACTGGACGCCAGCAGCTGGGTTTCATTTTGCTGAGGTAGGGGATTTTTTTAATTTTTATTACTAATAATTAAAAAAAAAAAATCCATGTGTCATGATTGACCGCCTTTCGCTTTTTTTTTTTTCTTTTTTTTTCCATGTTGCTATTTTATACTATGTTAAATAAGGGTGTGGCAGCATCCGTTTTTCGTAACATCTGCGGACGGGGACATAGAACACAGAAAACAATAAGACGACGTAACAAAATCCGCATTAGAAACAAAATAAACGAAAAGTTCCAGCTAATGCATTTGGTGTGTTGCACTATTAAGCAGGTTTACTGACTTGAACACGAGCCGCCATCGCGGGAAAAGATGCAGCAAGCCCTCAGTGTGAGAGTCCAGAGGCTGAGCAGACAAAACCCACACACATTCGCACACACACACACACACACACACACACACAGGAGCAGAGCAGGCAAAGCTGTCTATCCTCCATCTTAACATATGCTCCTAAGCTGACTCTTAAGCACAATTTTTACGCTGTTCGCTGTTCATCACCCAGCTTAATTGCTGATAAATGCGTTGCCCCGCAACAGAGGCCTGTTTCTGCAACGATCACACCAACTTCTCTGCCTTACGCGAGAATGAAACCATGAAGCCTCTACACACTGCCATGAGATTTGTTTTGTTTGTTTCGACATAGATTTGCACATCAGGTTTCTCCCCCACCATCAACACTCATCTATACACAAAATTCAATAAAATCTTAAAGCATTCGATGATGTCATCATAGCTGTGTGTGTGTGTGTGAACTGTGCATGTTTTTTTGCTGTGTAATTCATGTAGAGCTTGCATGTGGTTTTCGATCTCTTTCTTGTTTTCCCTCTCACGCTCACATATTCAGAGACGCTCACAGCCACGGCGCTTTCACAAACTGCATGTGAATAACAATCATTTCCTTAAAAGAAAAACCTTAAATAACAGGAAATCGAAGGTCATGTTAACAAAATAGTCTGTGTAGGTAATATGTCTTTGTCTGCTGTTTTTTTTTCTACCATGTGCTAACTGCTAGGCAGCTTACATTGAATACAGATGAGTCAAATCTGCAACTAGATAAATCTAGTGTTATAAACGTCTCCAACGCAGCGCGGTGCCGGCTTCATTTCCGTCGGGTTTCGTCCCGTGAAGTGAAACGCAAGCATTGTTCACAATCGATAGTGATCTGAACCGTCAGCTAAACCCTAGCAGCCATTTTGTTTTCAAGGCTGAATCATTCTCTCGCTCCTGTTTTAAAATGGCCGCGCTGCAGTGAGGAAATGGGCAGCAGTGCAAATCAGACGAAGGAAGAAAAAAAAAAACGACGACGACGACAGCGAAAGAACGAGAAATGCAAGCATCATGAAATAATTCATATAGGAACACGATCAGATGATGTCGAGATGCAGAGAGACAGGAAGAGAGACAATACAAATGAGACTGAGGAAGGGAACAGAGTCACCGAAAGAGGAAGAAAGTGTAGTGAAGAATACCTGAGACAAAGCGACAGACAGAGAAGAGGTGAGAGAGTGAGAAAGAAGAAGAAGAAACAGACAGATGATAAGTTGAATGTTAATAACAATCTAATAACCATTTAATAATCGTGTTATTAAAGCACACCCATTATCGCTCTTCTGTAATCACATCAAAGCACCAATGTTGCAAAACATGATATAGGAAGTTAGCGTAAGACACTCCCAGTATATTAAATATATTATAGATAGCACTGAGCACAAACTCCTGGACACACACACACACACACACACAGTGACTATTAGTGTAATAACTTGCAAGTATATTAACGTTTGGATGTACAGAAGATTAAAAACCAACAACAACATTTAAGAAACATCAAAACTGACATGGACATGGTGAGAAAATAAAACAGTTCCCTTTGTGTAGAAGCTGCGGGAAGCATTTTTTTAGGCAGCATTCACAGTGATGATGAAAGACCCTACTCTTCTGTCTCTAATCATTTGTAAGGCTCTACAACACTGGGTTTCTTTATCAAAGACGGTACCAGGTAGAGCCTGTTTACGAGCTGGTAACTATCCAAAGAGCTCTTAAGAGGTATCTACAATATAATGAATAAACACTGATCAGTGTTTCTAATATAAAAAAAATCTTCTCCTTTCTGAGTTATTCTGATTGGCTGTAGTACCGTAAAAGCTATCAAGTCAATGGGACACAGTGTCTGTTGTCGAAGCTCTGCTGCCATCTTGTGTTTTGCACAACGAGCCTCATCGATAGTCTTAATATCTAATCTGGCGATGCGGTAAACAGTTCAAGGGCGTATGTGTAGCTGTAATAGTGTTATTTTTATAAATGACATTAAAGCTGTAAGGTGAGTATGAAATAGTGTCAGCTTTGCAGTTGGTTTTGTTGTGAAATATTCTGTCTCTCATAAAAAGAATTAAGGTTGTATTCCTATGCTAGCCGCATGCTGTGCCTTTGTGGAGCAGGTAGTGATTTGCATACACGTGGGGCATCATGGCTGCCTATTAATTTGGTGTTTGTGTTTTGTTAAATTAAGGCTTATTAATAGTTTGTGTTTGTCAGCATGTTAGGCCTTATTTATCAGTCTTGTAGTAAAGTTGCATGCGTGTAGATGTTTCTGTAAGCAAAAAACAAACAAAACATCACGTTTTGAATTTACGGACCTTTCAGGAAACACAGATTTTCTTCATACTCGTGTGTATATCGGTAAAAGGTTAAGTCACCAAGCGCATGTACAACACATGCGCTCCATAACAGGCAAAGCTCACAGAGCAGAAAGAACAAAATGACTACTAAATGGCTGAAAAAAGAGTAAAAGGCAGTGCTGGAAATATTTTTGATTCAAATCTACAAGATTAAAAAAAAATTATTTTAGCAGTCCTAGACCTCACTGATGAGTTCCAGTTTACAGCAAATATACAAATCACTGCATGACGTAAATAAAGTTAGCTATGCAAATGAAATGAATTTCTGATGCTGCTGATGACAGAAAGGTTTGCTTTACAGATGCATGATGAGGCACTGATATAGAGTAGGTTAGGGCTGGAGGAAGAATACACTCTGATGTGTTGGGGATGAGCCGGATGATGGGGGCACACACCTCACTATAGGCTGAGACATACCAGACTGGTCACTCATCTGTCTTTGAGATGTGCCAGCAGCAAGGAATTAAAGCATGACCAAAATTTGGACAGAAATATCACAGGATTAGAGCTTGTGCTAATTGTACAGCATTAAAAGACGATGCCATGGTAAACGCAACTGACTTATAAGCCAGCATTCATCATCTAAAAAAAAAAAAAGAAAGAAATCTGTACTCTCATAAGTGCAGCATGTGCTAGCTCTTCAAGTAATATCAACTCAAGTAATACCACTTGCACCACCTTGGCTTACAGCAACCATTTGCCCAGACCAGCTTGTTCTCCATTTATACAGCAGCACTTATTCTAGTATAGTTTACACTAGTCTAGGTTTAGGTTAGCTTTTATTAGGGATAGCAGGTTTGCCTTACGCCTCTAGGGATAGGGGTTCGATTCCCATATGCGCTGAGTGTGTGGAGCTTGCACATGTTCTTCCCATGCCTGGTGGGTTTCCTTCCCTGTCCAAAGACAGGCATTGTATGCTGACGGGCATTGTCTCTAGTGTGTGAGTGTGTGTGCGATTGTGCACTGGCATCTAGTCCAGGGTGTGCCCTGTCTCTTGGGATAGGCTCCAGGTTCCCCTCGACCCATTCAGATAAGTAGGGTAAGGAATGGACGGATGGATGGTATCTTTAATGCGATTAATATGAGGTTTAAACAATATAGTAACATGGGCGTTGTGTGTGTAACTGAAATAAATAAGCATAATCTGCAGTATTAAAATAGATGTCTGTAAAAGCAGTAACTCCTTTATAAATTATATGATGCGATGTTGATCAATCAAGGTTTACATCTTCTTATGCATAAATTACGCACACTCCGAATTTTCAGAATTTTTCACGAACACCAAATATCTCATGTAAATTCTTGTACAATCAATTACGACTAAATCCAATCATATTCGGCTCTGACAAATAAGGCCCAGGGTTTTTTTTACTCATAATGGTTTAGAGTTCCACACGAAATGTAATATAAGGCAAGGTGAACATTAGGAAACACAAAACAGAGTTTTTAAGTTTTCATTTCAAACAGTGCAACCGAATACTTCTGATAGTCCAGCCACATTAAATCTTGCTACAGCATCTTAACAGGGTTCAAGTCCGAACTTTGACCAGGAAAATCCAAAACCTGATTTCTGTTGATTATGGTAAGCCTCCAGAGCCTGAAACATAATCCCCACAACATCACTCCACCATCACCATGCATGAATGTTCGTATGATGTTCTAATTGTGATGTACTGTGTTAGCTTTATTCAAGAGATACACCTTTGACTCGTCAGTCCACAGAACCTTATCCCAATAGACCCCTTTGGGGGTTTTTTGTGGCAAATGTGAGATTAGGCTTGATGTTCCTCTTGGTTAATGTACCATTTTTGCCCAGTCTCTTTCTAATTTTAATCATTTAAGTTTAATCATGAACACAGTCCACGCCTGAAGCTTGCGGTTCCTTGTTGTTTGTCTTCTTCTTTTGTGACTTCCTGCATGAGTCATTGATACACTTGCAGGAGTTTATAAGCATCTATCTAGAAATGGCCGTAATATATTTGTTAAACACTTTGAATTAAAGCTGAAAGCCATTTTTAATCATGATAATCTTGATTGCTTCATTTCAAATCCATTGTTGCGGTCCAAAATATATAGACCCCAGTGTATGTAGGTCATTTTTATTCTACACACACTTGCATAAAAGATCAGAAAGTTGGGCTTAACTCTGTTCATAAAAGTCTACAATTTTATAGATGAAAAATTCACAACCCCTTTTAACTTGAACGTAACTAGTCATGTGGTTTATTTGGTAGTTGTAATGGCTTATCATGTTACCGTGATGTATTTCTTACATGAACACCATCAGTGTGCATCATTTGGAAAGGTTCAGGGCTGTGTCCTCATCCCTGCCAAGGCTATGTTCTGAGAACTCTGTAGGATCACTCTCTTGCTGTGATATTAATAAAGAACAAGGACTTCTCAATGCCACTACCAGCTTCATCTACCAGCTGTAACTGGATATTTTCAGTTTTGTAAAGGATGTTATTTGAGAATCACAAAGGGTGTAGTAATGTTTAATAATATATTTTGTACTAGTGTGAAGTGATGAGAGGATTGACGTGAATACAGAATCCACAATGTCAAACATCCCCTAGAAAAATTGTATTAAACATTGGATCTATAGGAGAAATGTACTTATGAATCCATTCATGATTCAACACTTTACTGAAGCTAAAGGCCACACTGTGTCTGCTTGGAAAGTTGAGTAGTTAGTACAAGGATTGTTGTTTTTAAGCTAATTTGTTGCCTGCCCTTCTTTACCAATAAATGACGTTTTAATGAGTTTATAGTATCTATTTACTTCTTGTTGATAGCAGTCTACACAAATGCATTTTATTTGTTTAGTTATTTTGGTGCTTGCAATGGTAGTGTTGTTGCCCCTCACTAGCTGGTGGTCTGTGATCAGTGGTACTCCACTGGTCTCACCTCACCATCTTAGAGAGATCTGTGCTATAGAGGACAGGTCAGCAATTATCCATCTGTAGTTTTGCTGGCTAAGAGAAGTTCCTGATGCTCAAAACACTTCATTGGTTTGACTCTGAGACCCATGTAGCACTGGTTCCTCTGTGGATCCCGGCTAATAGGGCTTTATACTGCCAGACACTGCTTACAAGCAAAGTCACTTGCCAGTATATTTTAGTCAGGTCCAGGTTTGAAATGATCTACCCAGCTGCTCATGTAGTTCATCTTGGCTTTGGGGTAGGTTTCTAACTCTGAAACCTCAATTAACTAACAGACGTCATTACAGAACCAGAGGGCTGTATCTGGCTTGGTCACCATCACTAGGGGACCTGGCTAATTGGCTTGAGAGCTTTAATGACTGAGTTGTTGTATCTTTTTCCAGTTTGCTGTCTGTGTGGCATCCTGTCAAACCTGGGAAAACAAATAAGTACTGAGATACTGGCAGTAAGTCTAATTAGGCAGGCCATGTTGCCATGGGTTCTGTAACAACAAATAATGCCATGTTGAAGCTGTGGATTTTGCAATGTGTGCAGTTGACCTGGACAGACTGGGGGAGTTTGACTGGTTGGTTGTAATAAATGAACTGAATGTAACTATGTTGTTCCTGCTCCTGTCTTCTGCCGAAGTCTGCCAGACAGAGTGTTCCCTAATAGTTAAGCAGAATCTGGAGTGTGAGGCCAGTACTTCTCCCTGGTGTCAGGTGTACTGCATCATTTTCAGTTATGGGTACATGTTGCTAACAAGACAGGGAAACACAAGATCCTCTATGATTACACTTTAAACTCGTTCATTCAAAACTTCATGTATAAACTCGTCGTTGCCAAGGTAGCCTCAGCCATTTTGATGGCATCCACAATTTCCATTGCACTGTCTATGTTTTGACTTGCAACTACTTTGTAGGTCTCATAAGTAAGGGCATGGGTGAAATGGTCCATGGCTACCTTTGCAACAATGTAGTCTTTCAAATCCTCTGACCAAAGGCCCTGTCAGGTCATTCTAATAAGGTGTGAGATAAGGATTAATGTGAAAATTACCTCGGTTGAATGTATTCTCTACCATTGTAACACATGGAGAGTAAAAAGAGCTCAAAACATGGACCAATCTCAAAGAGGAATTTTGTTTGTCCAAGTGAACATATATTCATGTCTCCACCACTGAACAGGTACTTGTCTTGACATGGTATGACTATGGTGCTGGGACAAGCAAAAGTGTTGGCACTAAACTGCATGGGAAAGAATACCCATTAAGTGCTGCTAAGAGAAAATCTGTATACTTTTATTAAATGGGATGGATGACATTCAATGCATTTTGCAGTTGCTGAAAGAATTTAAAAGGCACTCAATAAGGTTTCCTTTTGAAAGGCTTTTGTATTTTCCAAGGCAAAAAAATGATTAAAAACAGAGAACTGGGTAACATTTATTATTATTATTTTGTCAAAAGTGTTTCAGCTGCTTCATCCACAGCTGTGTGGTCTTTAGACCATCTGTTTGGAAGCTTGCACCATTTATTACAAACAAAAAACAATACTGTCTTTCTGCAAAAAGGCTACATGTCTTTTTTTCATTTTAAGTATAATGCAAGCTTAACATTCCATGTTTTGATTGGCTATATCCTAGCTTCAATATCTTTCTGTTTAATGCAGCCTGCATAAAACAGGGCTGAATAAGGAATAACACAGCTGACTGGAAATATACTTTCAGTTGTCACCATGTGAGTGTCATTTATTTTGTGTGGAACACACTGTATGTTGTACCATAGGTAAATGACAATGGAGCCAATAAGGGGTGTTGTTCAGTATTTTGCATGTTGAAACCTGATCAGCAGAAAATTCTGACCATGTTAATGTCACTAGCCGCATGTCTCCAAACTGCAAACGTGTGCAATTTACTTTAGAGAACAAGGGACATTATCATATTTATCCCTAATACAAGCATTGTTTAAGTGCCCAGGAACATCTAAATTCTGAGATTTAAACTATTTTTAACACTGGCCATTAACATTGTATCCTACTGACATTGTTTTCTCTTTCATCCACACTTGCAGATGATGGTGGTCCATTCCAGCAGTAATGGTATGATGGACAACTCGCACCCCCACAATGTCCTTTCTCGGCTCAGTGAGCAACGTTCACTTGGCCTTTTCTGTGATGTTACCATTGTTGTGGAGGACATCAAATTCCGTGCTCACAGAAATGTCTTGGCTGCAACTAGCGGATATTTCCGCAACGTGTTCACGGGCTTTGAGTCTTGCGGTTCCAGCCAGGTGCTGGAAATTCCAGATCTGAAGTCAGAGGTGTTTGCCAGCGTTCTTAATTTCATTTACTCCTCCAAAGTGGATTTAGCAAATAAAGGGGACAACAAGTCCTTAATAGCTGCAGGGAAAAAGTTAGGGATCCCCTTTCTGGAGAAGCTTCTTGAGCTCGAAAGACAAGACTCTGGAATGACACAAAGCCAAGCTTTCGCTAAATCAGAAAGTTCACAGAATCAGACAAAACTGTCTGTTTGCTGCACTTTGAAGAAGGAGGCACCACGGCTTGAGGAGCAAGACTGCACCAAAGGTCCACGAATAACTAACGCTTTTTCCATCACAGAAGTGCCAGAAGTTAACAACCCATTTACTTCAGTGGACTCGCCTAGTAATGGCCACCAATCACCAGACATGGCTCACAAACCACTATCAGGAATACCATCTGTTGAAAGTGATTCAGTCGATGCCATGTTTGAGCACTCCTACGCTGTAAGCCAAGGCATTCAAACCTCTGAGCTAAACGAGACAGTACAACAATGTGATAAAGAGGCCATAACTCCTGCAGTGCTACCTTGCAAGACTCTGACCAACCATAGGCTTGGTCCCATTAAAAAGCGCCATCGGCTTTGCAAAATTTTGGCACCCGTAACCAGTGAAACTAGTGAAAATGTTCAGAGTCCTGTTACCAGTTCTGTTGTACAAAATGGTCCCCCTGACTCCACATCTATGCTGAAGTCTCCAAGCTCAAATTCAGCCTTGTGTTCTGCCCCAGACCTGTTGCCTCCACCTGAGATCCTGCCACAACAGGATGATGATCCACCTTCGTTAATTCCTGAAGATGTACCGACATCTACAACTTACCGCTGCCAGCAATGTCCTGAAGCCTTCAGCAGTTCCGCACTTCTTGCTGTCCATATGCAAAGCCACAAGAGAAGATTTGTCAGTCATCTGTTTTGCAAGTACTGCTTTAAAAAGTTCATGCACCTGAAACGATTGCGCAATCACGAACAAGTGTGCCTGAAAGGTATACCACAGCTGGAGCCGAATGGCAAAGAAGCTTCGGTCAGTCTAGACTCAAGTAGCACATCCATCCTAGATGATACAGAATTCCCAAGTTCTGAGCTTCAAGATCCTCCTAAACTTGATAATGTACTATCAGGCCCGTTGGAAGTACTTCAGGAAGGAGTTACCAAACCAAGCGGTCATCGGGCTTATAAATGCAGTGTGTGCAAACGAGCCTATGTAACTCTGTCTAGCTTAAAAAGACATGAGAATGTGCATTCATGGCAAAGAGCCTATCCTTGTCACTACTGCAATAAAGTTTTTGCTTTGGCAGAATACCGTACCAAACATGAGATCTGGCATACAGGGGAGCGACGCTATCAGTGCATCTTCTGCTTGGAGACCTTCTTGACTTACTACATCCTCAAAAACCATCAGAAATCATTCCATGGCATTGATCCACGTCTGGCAGTGAATAAAAAATCTGCTAATGGTGGCTTCAAAGGAAGCGTGTACCCCATTAAGCTCTACCGACTTTTACCAATGAAGTTCAAGAAGAAAAGATACAAGACTTACAGTCAGACTTACTCTGAAGTCATGAACGAGCACGATCATTCTTTCACTGCTCCACTTAAAGGCACAGCTCCTATTCATAACTCAGAAAGTGGCACTAGTGCACAATCATTGTTCTCAATGCCTGTGACCTTTATGGCAACTCCAAAGATGGTGGCTTCAGAAATGCCTCACATTACCTTTGACCAGCCATGTGACCAACATGTAGAAACTGCTTTACCTTCAGATAAGTCTCATATTGAAGAGGAAGGCTTTAACCCCACTAACACCCATAGTGGATTAACAGGCTTCCAGACGACCGCGTCACCTGTTTTTGGCTGTGGATACACCCCGTCTATGTCAACAAACGAAAACACAAGGACATCTATGCTAATGCACCAAAATGACTCATCTCCCACACAAAGCAGTAGTAACAGAGGCAAAGATGTTCTGCCATTCCTCAACATACCACCTGTGTGCTCTTTTGAGGGACTGAGCAAACTTAGTGAATTATCAGCAGCTGCACAGACTATTGAAGTAATGGCTAATCAGCTGCTTCAGCCACAGCCAGAGACCCTGACGCAGAACCTTCGCCCAGATGGAAAGACAGAAACTTACATTGCCAAGCCTGCTTGTCCTGGTCCATCGGTGAACAACCAAGTCTTGCCACTGTGCCAGATAACTGTCAAAATTGGCAACGAGGCCATTATCCGCCGCAAGATTAAAGGTTCAAAGCTGTTCCCAAAGAGGAAGAAAAAAAGAAACTGGAAACAAGATATCGAGAAAGATACAACAACAGAGGATAGTATAGGATTCCCGAACCTGCGCTTACGGACAGAAGTTTCAAGCTCAGTCACAGAAGATGAGCCATACGATGATGTGAATGATCCTGAAAACGACAAACTGTGGCGTCCTTATTACTCATACAAACCTAAAAAGAAGGGCAAAAGATTTAGGTCCAAGCGGAAAAGGTTAAAGGCTCAGTACTATACAAAGCCGCTGTCTCCTGAACCAGAAGATGAGTTAATGGAAATGGATTGTGGTCTAGAGGAAAGCGTCACAGCTGAGAGATCTGAGTCTAGGATGGAGCTAAGGAATCAAAGTCCAAAGGAGAATTTTACCTGTTATTGCTGTAGCAGCTCCTTCTCAACCTTAGCCTCCCTTAACATGCATATTGTCGACTGCCATCAGCCTCGCTGCAAGATTTGTGGGAAGCAGTGTCCTCTTGAAGAGCTTCCCAATGCAGATGTTTCATTCACTGAGGATTTTGCCTGCCAAAGATGCACAGAGGATGGCTCATGCTTTAACTCGACAGTAATGACTCGTAACCTGAACAGTGAAAAGCGCTACCGCTGCTCGTACTGCCCACAGCGGTTCCTCTACCTTGCTACTAAAAAGAGCCATGAAGCAAAACATCTCGAGAGGTTCAGTACGGAACATATCTGTCGCTACTGTCCTAAAGTGTGCAAGTCTGCAGTGCTGCTAAGTATACATGAGAACAAGCATTTCAATAAGGTAAAGGATGCAGAAAATAGTGAGATAAAGGCAATCAAAAGATCATACTTGCCTGCTTCAGACAACAGAGAACAACCAAAAATTGAACCTTGGGCAGGTCCAAAACTCTGCTTACCGCTTAAAAGTGAGGAGGCACTGGACTTAGATGCTAAGGGAATTTATCCCAAAATCCATCAACTCCACAAAAAAGACATCCCTTTTGCGATCATGTAAAGCTGAAAGGAGTTTGCTTCAGTTTCATCAAGAGTTACAGAGAAGAAAATCTAAGAAGAAATGCTCTGTGGAAGAAGCCACTCTGAAGCTTGAGACTTAATCTGCCTAAAAGTTTAACCATCTCAATACATCCAATTTCTAAACAACTTGTCTGACAAGATTCGGAGCTTCCCTGCAGTCACCCAAGTCGGAGTGGCATTTGTGTAAAGAAAAACCTGATTTTTACACCAACAACTGATTGTGAAGGAAGGATGCAGAAACTGATGTTACACAGTAAACATTAAGGAGCGCAGTAGAAAGATGCACATTTGAACCTGTGGTGACAGACATGAATGTTGTTAAAGTCACTTTACAATGGTGTAAATATAAAGTATTTTTATTTGTTTCCGGCAAAATAATGTTGGTAGTTTTTTATGTTTTTTCTATGAGAGGAGAATATTTTATTTTTGTATGGTTTCATTTACCTCCCTGGATCAAGTGGATGTGTCATTGCTTATCAGATGCGTAACAGAAGCAGGATTTAATCGCATTTTAAAGAAATGTTCTCCATCACATTCATACGATTCGTTACATGCACTTGAGGGCAAATAAATAATCATTCATTCGTTCTGAACTACTTACTCTTTGAAGTGAATTTGGCAAATAATTTGACGAGCAGGTAGATGTTACTGTAATTTGCAAATCACACAGTGGTAGCTCAGGTGGTAAAGGCTCTAGGTTGTTGATCAGAAGATCGGGGGTCAAGCCCCAGCACCGCCAAGCTGAGCCCTTGAGCAAAGCCCCCAACTCCCCCCACCCGGCTTCAGGGGTGCTGTATAATGGCTGACCCTGTGCTCTGACCACAACCATCCAAGGATGGGATATATGAAGAAAGAATTTCACTATGCATTAATGTATGTGACCTAGAAAAACAATTAACACCCATTCAAATTTACTTAGTGTTTGAATGAAAAAAAAGGTAGTTCAAACCGAACTGAAGTACTAAAGGAATCATTATTGTGAATCAAATGAGCTGACTCTTGCATTGTCCAGTTCAACAATGATTGACAGTCTGTTGATTTAATGTGTCTTTAACGCCCTCTAGTGGCTGGTTGTATCCCTGTCCTTAACTATATCAAAGAATGGACCAAGCTACTTTTCTTCTTCTTATTATTATTATTATTCTTCTGTCAGTTGTGTGCTGTAAGATTTCCCTTCATGTTTATATTCCTTCCAGTATTTTTTTTATATATATATATATATATATGATGAATAGATTTAAATGAAGTTGAGCGACAGCTAGAACTAATGCACTTGCATCATGGGCACGCAGACACTTTCCCATATCTGGCAGACCTACATCATTCAACAATATACGACAGGATTTCCACAGTATCCATGCAAATCTGGAAATCCACAGCACAGGGTGTTAATGTATTAATGTAACCCCTGTGCATCTTCTCATTTGGCACTGGGCACAGCTGTACTAAAGGTTAATAACTTTAACCGGATGTTTTATTAGTCCAACCATTTGTTTTTAGTTAATATTTTTATAGCTATGTTAAAGTACTCCAAGTTACTAATGTGGGCGACTTGCACATGCCTATTGCAGTTTTAAAAGCTATATGAAGGGATGGGTCTCCTTTGATTACAGCTGCTGACCAGGTTAGTTCATCTGTAATTTTTAGTTTTTTTGCTTTTAGCACCAAAATATGATGTGTATTGTACTGTTCCTGAATCCACTGCTCCGGCAGTAGATGTGGGTGAACACTTTGCATCGAAGTGCAACGTTAAGCAGTTCCATTTCATCGTCAGTCTTCATGTAGGAATCTTTGTTATTTTTCATTGAAGTGTTAGTGTTTTTCTTCATGTATGCTTCTAGAGTTTAGACTCTTTAGATGTTAGTCATAACAGTGTAAGACACAGGCTCGGTGTGCTGGCGTGCTCAGGTCTGAGTTTTTCCCCATTGTTTTTGCATTTTCATATGGATAGAGATATTTCTAAAAACTCTCTGCACAGACTCGGTTTTCACTTTACATGTACTATACAGACAAGATAATGGTTTTCAGGTTATTTCATTATTTCAAGGCACAATAGGAACCACAGGAGCCATACTGTCCGCCATCAGGACCTGGGTATTTGAACAGGGGCAAGTCTCGAGGTTAGTTGGAACTGAAAATTCATCAGAACTCACTGGATTTATTAATCTTTTAGTCCAAATGTGTCATAATGCAGTCAACACACACCGCTTGCATACTCGCCGCATTTATCGGTGAAGCTCAGTTCACAATCGCTTACTCTTATCCGAGCTTGATTCAGAGAAGGGGATTTAAAAAGTGTTTCTTTACAGTTATCAATGTAATATATTTCGCTTCTATGACTTTCTCTTTTCAATAACAGCAATGTCACTGATCTTTACAGGACCAATGTTCTAATTGTTCTCACAATTGCTCCTATCGAGGATGCGCAATAAATATTATTAATTGCAATAAACCTGTGTTTTATTCCTTTTATAGTTATATTCCCAGAAACTACAGTGGATATAAAAAAGTCTACACACCCCTTTAAAAAAAGCTTTTGTCATCCAGCAACCAACAAAATTCTGGTAGGAAAACAAAACCAAAGAAAATGAAAGCTAGTTGCATGAGTGTGCTCAGAATTATCCAATCACATTCAGATACATGCTCACACATAATTATCATACACCGGTCATCTGTGCTTAACCTCATATAGAGCAGCTCTTTCTGTATGATTTTTTTTTTTCTTCTTCTTTGTATTGCCTCAACCGGCTGATGTCATGGTCTGCAAAAAGCTTAGAAAGCATGTACAGGATCTTATTGTTGAAAGTCAGAATAGAAAATGAGGCATGACAGTACAGGACATCCATCCAAACTTCATCCTCACATGGGTTCTGGGGTTGGAGGGCTAAACAGAGGGCTTTTATCATAAAAGAAAACAAAAAACAAATAAACAAGCATACTTAGATTTAGGGAAATCAAGTTTTATGGTCTGAAGAGACCAAGGCAGAACTTCTTTCAGGGATATCTCCAAATAATAACATATTTTGGCCTCTGTTAGATAGCTGCAGATCAATTTCACCTTCCAGCAGAATAAAGACACAATACACAAATCCAAGTCAAGACAAGGAATGGCTTCAGAAGAAGACCAAAGTATTGGAATGGTCAAGTCAGAATCCTAGATCTAAATCATACTGAAAACCCGTGGAATCCTCTCACAGTTTGATAGTCGATCTTTTCTGCAGGGAAGCCTGGAATAAATTTGCCAAATCAAGATGTGTTATGTTTAAAGACTGAGTGCTACATTACATGCACACAAAAGATGCACATTTACACTGATCAGCCATAACATTATGACAGCCCTGACCCATTGAGGCATGGACTCCACTAGATCCCTCAAGGTGTGCTGCGGTATCTGGCACCAAGATGTTAGCAGCAGATCCTTTAAGTCCTGTAAGTTGCGAGGTGGGGCCTCCATGGATCGGACTTGTTTGTCCTGCACATCCCACAGATGCTCGATTGGACTGAGATCTGGGGAATTTGGAAGTTAAGTCAACACCTCAAACTCATTGGTTCGAATTTATTTTTCATGTTTTTTTATCCATTCATTATGCGCTATGTCGGCTATGTTACATGCACACATTTCTAGCCTGTGCACATTTCTTTGCTATTTAGATTTTATCACTGTTTTTACGATGTAAGGAATCGATTACAAGGCGAACAAAGATTGCAAACTAATTTTAATCTATCTGCAAGCGTCTTCCTACGAGCCTGGACACGAAACGATGCGACTTTGATCAAACCATAGACACACATCATAAAACTCTCATTTAATCACTAGGCTTTGATGGGTTGAATTGACTTGCTGTGTGGGTTACCCAGATTTATCCTGCCATATTTTCATGATCAGTAAGCTAATGGATTGTGGATAAAACAGTGCAGCTTGAGGTTAAATAAATTTCAATAAATCTCAATTTCAATAAATAGGTTTCAATAAATCTATTTAACATCACAATTTCAGTATTGGATTTTTGGCCACACGTTCAGCTTCCTGTCGCTTAAAAAACTCCTCGCTGGACAAAACTGACATGGACAAAACTGACTTCTATACGTCCTCTATCTCTCTCTCTCTCTCCCCCTCTTGTGTGTGTGTGTTCGTTGTGCTCATCAAACCATTCCTGACCCATTTTTGCTTTGTGACATGGTGCATTATCCTGCTGAAAGAGGCCACAGCCATTTCATTTAGGGTGGTCATAATGTTATGCCTGATCGGTGTATGTGTACACACAGATAAGCCATACGGCTAAAACCACAGACATGTGAAGTGAATAATGTTGATTATCTCGTTACAATGGCATCTGTCCAGGAATGGGATATGTTAAGCAGCAAGTTCTTGAAGTTGATGTGTTGGAAGCTAGAAAAATGCATCTCCAAATCAGTAGGTCTTGCGGGGTGTTCCCAGAATGCACTGGTTAGCACCTACCAAAAGTGGTCCAAGAGAGTACATCCAGTGAACCAGTGACAGGGTCATGGGCCCCCAAAGCTTACTGATTCTCATGGGAGTGAAGGCTAGCTCTTCTGGTCTGAGGTTGGTCCATGTTTTTTAATTAATTCAGTTTAGTTTTTAAGTCTGTCTCTCAAAATAACCGTCACTTACCACGATATAATTAGGAAATAAAAAAAAACCATACATACATTTTCTGTACCACACATCCTACACAGGGTCAAGGGGAGCCTGGAGTCTATCTGAAAGGACTCAGGGCACAAAGCAGGGGACACTCTGGACAGGGTGCCAACCCTTCACAGTGCACAATCGTACACAGACTGCAAACAATAAATGATGCCAATCATTAATGCATGTCTTTGGAGTGGCTGGAGGAAACCCCTGGAGAAGCATGCAACATGCAGACGCCAAACTCTGTACATACATACACACACACACACACACACATACACACACACACAGGGTAGGGGCAGGAATCAAACTGCAAGCACTGGAGGTGCAATACAAATGTGTTAACCACTAAGCCACTGTGTTGCAGAAATCTAGTAGATATTTAATATGAAATAACTTCAGATGTTGCTGCACTTTTATGAAAATTGCTGTAATTAATTCATTCATTCATTTCTGTATATGTAATTAATCTACTATTCCTTTAACTCTCCAATCTTTCATCACCATCCTATTTTGTGTTTTCAAGATATTGAGCTCTATTTTGGGTAATAATAATACGGCAGACATCAGGGCGACGGGGCAGACAACGACAACCATGTTTAGTAAACAAATGTATACAATAATAGCCCCTATGATGCAAATACATCACACTTTTTGAGAGATAATTATAACGTGAAAAGGTTTTAAGTAAATATGTTTCTACATCAATGAATTAAAAAAATCAAGCTATTATTTTATAAGGATTTCAACAGACACAAACACATGGTTTGTTGTATAGAAATAAGAGCATGTAATTTATATATATAATCAATCCAGACACATGAGTAACACTTACTGAGTAACACTTGACATCTCTGGCCATAACTCGTCATGATGAGGAGGTTTAGGCATTTCTCAAAATAAAACTGTATAAAAAATGTATAAATCTTGGAGAAACTTTGAACTCATGTTCATCAGATAATTCCTGAACAATGTTTCCAGTGTTGCAGGGGGCATTATCCTGCTGAAAGAGGCTACTGCCATTACAAATTCCTGTTGTCATGAAGAGTGTACTTGGTCTGTAACAATGTTTAGGAAGATGATGCATGTAAAAATAACATCCATATAAATGCCAGGACCCAAGGTTTTCCAGCAGAATATTGCCCAGAGCATTACACTGCCTCTGCCAACTTACCTTCTTCCTATACTGCATCCCGGTGCCATCTCTTCCCCAGGTAAGTGACGCACACACACACACAGCAATCCACGTGACGTAAAAGAAAACGTGATTCATCCGTCCAGACCACCTTCTTGTGGTCCAGCTCTAATGCCAAGGTGCACATTGTAGATGCTTTGAGCAGTGGACAGGGGTCAGTGTAGGCACTCTGACTGGTCTGTGGCTACACAGCCTCATTCACAGTAAGCTGTGAAGCACTGTGTGTTCTGACACATTTCTATCATAGTCAGCATTAACTTTTTCAGCAATTTGTGCTACAGTAGCTCGTTTGTGGAATTAGACCAGAAGGGCTAGCCTTCACTCTGCACATAAATGAACAAGCCTTGGGCACTGGTTCACTGGTTGTCCTTTCCATGGGCGTTTTTTTTTGGTAGGTACCAACCACTGCATACTGGGAACACCTCACAAGACCAGCTGTTGGAGAGATGCTCTGACCCAGTCATTTAGACTGTTCACCCCTCGATGTCCCATCCCTTGACAGATGCCGCTGTAATCAGACGATCAGTGTTATTAATTTCACCTGTCAGTGGTGATAATGTTATGCCTGATCAATGTATGCCATTATATTATACACATTCCTTTCTTTCATAAACCTTACCAACCTCACATTAACGCATGAAACCACACTGTATTTCAAAACTCCCACACACTAGCTAGCTCTATCCTATTACGCAACACCTAGCAGTCAAGCAGCGAGGGTGAAGACCAACACGAGAAAAGTGAGGCCAGCCACATCATCATGTCGTGCTGCTGCTCACACTGCATCACAGGGCAGTGTAACACACCCCTAGTAAGTGCTACCTTCTTCATAAATGAGCTCACAGAAAACAACAAATGGCTGGTGTACTTGTGATTGACAGGGAGATAGAGAGCATGCCTTCCCTAAAACCCTGAAACATGAAATCATGAACAACTGTGCTCCCTTGGCTTTTTGTCTTCATTAGACAAATGCATACACAGACAATTAGCCACATTCACACACACACACACACATAAGGAAATATATACTTCTGAAAAGTTCTGAAACTTATATATATATATATATATATATATATATATATATATATATATATATATATATATATATATATATATATATATATATATACACATACACACACACATATGTATATGCATATGTATATGTATGTACATACATATACACAGACACACTATATTGCCAAACGTTTTGGGACACCCCTCCAAATCATTATATTCAGGTGTTGTTTTTCAGGTATTGTGGTTCCAGTGAAAGGAACTCTTAATGCTTCAGCATACCAAGACATTATAGACAATTTCATGCTCCCAACTTTGTGGGAACAGTTTGGGGATGGCCCCTTCCTGTTCCAACATGACTGCACACCAGTGTACAAAGCAAGGTCCAAATGAATTAGAGCGGAGACTGTGACGTTTGCACGTCTGCCTTTATGAATCTAAAATGGAGTTGGCCTGCCCTTTGCAGTTACAACAGCTTCAACTCTTCTGGAAAGGCTTTTCACAAAGTTTAGGAGTGTGTTTCTAGGATGTTTTGACCATTCCTCTAGAAGCACATTTGTGAGGTCAGGCACTGATGTTGGACGAGAAGGCCTGGCTCACAGTCTCCACTCTAATTCGTCCCAAAGGTGTTCAGGTTGAGGTCAGGACCTGTGCAGGCCAGTCAAGTTCCTCCACACCAAACTCACTCATCCATGTCTTTATGGACGTTGCTTTGTGCACTGGTGTGCAGTCATGCTGGAACAGGAAGGGGTCATCCCCAAACTGTTCCCACAAAGTTGGGAGCATGAAATTGTCCAAAATGTCTTGGTATGAGTTCCTTTCACTGGAACTCAGGACATTGCCCTTAACCCCTGAATTTAATGATTTGGAGGGGTGTCCCAAAACTTTTGGCAATTTAGTGTGTGTGTATATATATATATATATGGCCTTGTCTTGCCTTAAGTAAAAGAGTTTCTCTCTTTTCTGTTACTTTTATGCAATCTCCTGGCTTTATATATTAATAAATTTCACATCAAAAGCAATGAATGACACTCAGATTGTTTTCTTTCACTTACCCGCATGTAACATTACCGGATGTGGTCAGTTAACCAGCTGTGGGACAGTCGCTTAGCCGGTTATAGCTGGACTTATAGAACATAAACACGGTCTGGTGTAAATAAAGAAATTAGACCAAAAAAAAAGGTATATTCGTGTAAATTTATTTCAAACGACCAAAATGTCATAATTCCATGCTTTAAAACAAAAAAAAAGTTACAGAAATCTCCACTGGTAAACTAGCCCCGTCGTTCAATGTCTATGTGTGTGTGTGTGTGCGTGCGCGCGCGATGCCACGCATGCGCGGCACAGCCCCGGCGGCGTCGCAAACTGCGCCGCTTTGTACGCATGCGTACGCGCACGCGCAGCACGGCTCGGGTAGTGACAGCAGGCGCTCCCGAGAGTTGCGCTCAGTACTCAGTGAATGTAGCTACTGTACACACACACACACACACACACATACACACACACATATATACACACACACATATACACACACACTCTCACTCACTCACTCACTCATACACAAAGCTTTGACCATGGCGGAAGAAGACGACACGAAAATCCGGATTCTACAAAGTCTGCGAGGGAAAATCTGTAAGTGTGAAACCCTTTAGCTCCACTACTTTGTTGGATATTTGTTTTGGTAGAGAGGGTAGAAAGCATATGAAAAAAAAAAAATAAAGAAAAAAGTGTGTGATCGACACGAAGAGGGGCGCGGTACGACCAAAAAACACACAAACACACCGTGTGTTGAAATGAGCCAGGGTTTATTTATGTTTAGATTTGACACGAATATCAACCTGATTATGGATATGGGGGGAAAGTGTGAAAGTCGAGGTGCGCCAGCATCAGGAGGAGTTCAAGAGCCGCTTTAAGTCAAAGACTGAAACCTTGTAACACACATAAAAGTTAAAACCGACTTCACTTCCCCTTTTTTTTCAACTCTTTAAACACTATAGAAGCACTTTGCTGCCGAGCTGTGGAGCTAAATGATGTGGATTGGTCGTGAACAGTGGCAGTGAATCACTCTGTACCCGGAATGAGAAACACAGAGAAGAGAAATTCAGCAAAAACTTGCGAAATTCTGCGCACAGGAAGTCGCACTGCCTTTCAGCACTCATAAAAAAAAGAAACTTTTATATTTCATATAAATCTGATAACACAGGACGGGGTGGATTTTCAGACCTACAAGGCTTTCACTCACTACATGTCATATGTTCCTCTTCCTCCAGGTTAAATTCTCTAAATTGTCAGAATTAAGAGAAATCCAGCATGTTACACCAGACGAGCTAAGAGGGAACAAAATATCTCTGTAAATTATTATGATTTTTTTTTTTTTTAGAATCAGTAATATTAAGATGATCATTGATCGTTTCGGTTTGTTTTGCTTGATATCTAGATGATTATCACACCGTCACGCAATTATTCAGACCTTTCTTTACATTGTACGTTAGAAGACGTACGTCGCATCTCATAATAACATCATATTATGAGAGAGAGAGAGAGAGAGACATATAGGAGGGGCTTTGCGATTGATGGCAACCAGTAAAAGTTGATCTAAAGTCTAAATCAGTTTGTTTACGTCGATTATGAGTAACTGAGGGAGGCAGAACACTGTGATGATCCGTCAGTGTTTTAACACCTTACGAAGATCCTGGCTTTTCACTCCATCACATAAACCAAGTAGAAAACGAATATACCACTGTAGAAGCAGCCACAGAGACACCTTAGAAATAACACCAACGTTGTACAGACTTCCACTACTAATGACGTGAAACCTTTTTCTCGTCAGTCACGTAATCGTGTGCCACATCCTCAATAAGACTTTCTTTAACGCTGCATTTGTTTATTTATTTATTTGTTCATGCAAATGTTATTTCTAGTGAGACTTCCTAAAAAAAATGTCTGACGGCGAAAGGTTGATTACGCACTTTTTGATATGCATTTATCATATCGTACATCACATGAGTGTTATACATTATATATTTTTATTACAATATCATCTGACAAATTGAGGAAAAAAAAACAGACTGCGTTATTAAGAAACTGTTGTTCGGCCTGGCGTGCTTTTCAAACTTTCATGGTCTGCTGAACAGATTCCTGGGATTGCGTTCTCTGTAGCAATCTGTCTTCAAATCTGTCCGAGGTAAGGACAGAAGACAGCTGTCCATATGCTGCCTTCCCTTTTTCGAACGGGACAAGGCTTTATCCTCAAAACACAAAGAAATGCTGCCTAATTACCCAGCCCCCTGTGCTGAATGTCTGCGTTTTCACATGATAACAATATTGTGATAGATGATGATGATGATGATGATGACACTGATGATGTAGCATTCACATTTAATGCTTTGCTTCGAATTTATTTTTCATGTTTTTTTATCCATTCATTATGCGCTATGTCGGCTATGTTACATGCACACATTTCTAGCCTGTGCACATTTCTCTGCTATTTAGATTTTATCACTGTTTTTACCATGTAAGGAATCGATTACAAGGCGAACGAAGATTGCAAACTAATTTTAATCTATCTGCAAGCGTCTTCCTACGAGCCTGGACACGAAACGATGCGACTTTGATCAAACCATAGACACACATCATAAAACTCTCATTTAATCACTAGGCTTTGATGGGTTGAGTTGACTTGCTGTGTGGGTTACCCAGATTTATCCTGCCATATTTTCATGATCAGTAAGCTAATGGATTGTGGATAAAACAGTGCAGCTTGAGGTTAGTGATTAGACCTTTTTCAATAAATCTATTTAACATCACAATTTCAGTATTGGATTTTTGGCCACACGTTCAGCTTCCTGTCGCTTGACAAACTCCTCGCTGGACAAAACTGACATGGACAAAACTGACTTCTATACATCCTCTATCTCTCTCTCTATCTCTCTCTCTCACTCTCTTTTTCTCTCTCTCTCCCTCTCGTGTGTGTGTGTGTGTGTGTGTGTTTGCATTAAAAACATTTCTCCAAGCTGCTCTGACTGGATGAGGGCAGATCCTGCAAACACATGCAGTCGCTGAGTTTTGAGATGATTATCTCTATCCACATATCAGGGTTAAATAAAGTAGATTTTAATATTTTCATTTCGTCTATTTCTAATTAGCGTTAGAGGAGGCTGTTTGTGTGTGTTTGTCATGTGGCAGCATAAGGGTATAAGGGACCCTATTTTAGAGTATGTGTGTCCTGTTTGGAGAACACAGGCTCATAGTAACGTTCATGAGAAACCTGGCAGTTGGTGTTTGACTGGGGATCAGATCATGAGCATGATTCATAGGTTTTGCTTACCAGTATCAGATAGTGATCTTGGATAACGGTACCAAAAAAAAAAAAAACCTCTGATACCATGTGAAGTAAGCACACTGTACATTATTGCTGAACTGATCACATGAAATGTCCAGTGATCTGGACGTATCGGTGGCGAATCAGTTCAAAGCAGACTGCGAGTGATCTGGTCAAACAGCGCATGATTGTTAGACAGAACACTGAGTATGCATAAAACAGTCAGCATGGTCACTAAAATGCACACAAAAACATTCACAGTGATGGAGCAGAGAAACGTTCACACTTGAGGAGACTTTAGTGAAATGGAGGCACTTCCTTTCCACTGGCTTGTCGTCGTCTAAGCCTGCAGTCAAGCTCAGGTTGGCCATCCTTGTGCTCTTTCTCTGATAAAGATCATAACAGCTTCAACATATTAAATCCTTGTTTTCCCTGATTTCCCTGATTGATGGGCTCATTTTGGTAACACTATCAGCACCGATAAATACCAAAAACATGTACTCATTCTCTGAAAAAAAAGAGTTGCTAAATTTTTAAGTTGTTTTTAAGTATGCAGAAATAATTCGCTGTTTGTAATCGTAAATTGCACAACCCCACAATACTGATTCTATGCCTTGCACTTTCCATCTGTTTAATAATCAGAATAATGGTTTATTCTGGTTGGTTGGTGATGATGATGATGGTGATGATGATGATGTTGATGATTATGGTGGTGGCGATGATGATGGCGATGATGATGGTGGTAGTGATGATGGTGATGATGATGATGGTGGTAGTGATGATGGCGATGATGATTATGGTGGTGGTGGTGATGATGGCGATGATGACGATGATGGTGGTGGTGATAGTGGTGGTGAGGATGATGATGATGATGGTGGTGTTGATGATAATGATGATGATGGTAATGATGATGCTAATGATGATGGTGATGGTGGTGATGATGATAATGATGATGCTAATGATGATGATGGTGATGATGTTAGAGACTCTTTAATGTTTTAATAGTGTTGATGTACTGCCATGAGTGCAGCTAGTATACAGAAGGTACAGAGGGAGTGGTGTGTGCGTGCGTGTGTGTGTGTGTTGGTTGTTCTGTGAGTTTGTTGCTCATTACAGTTTTACTGATTCATGTGTAAACCCTCAGTCTTTGCCGCATCACTCTGCCTCATTACTGCTCTGATTAACTCCTTATGCTTTTTATTACATTAAAGTGAAATCAGTACTGACTTTTTCTATTACTGTATGCTGTGCAAGTCAGTACAGTTTATAATAATCATTTAAAATAATCACTTAAATCTATTTTATTTTATTATTCTTTTTAGCTGCTTTCTCAACATCTCGTTTTTCAGCATTTTCAGGAACAAATGTTATTACCAGCTAATATTCTGTTATGTATGTTATATAAGTTTCAGCTATAATCGAAACCAAAAAACCCTGACCTTTAACTCAGAAATATGCCACATACAAAAAGTAAATGCTTGATTTCCGTTTCCTGTTGTTTTTAGTGTTTGTGTGTGTGTGTGTGTGTGTGTGTGTGTGTGGGGCCTATAGTGAATAGAGTGTGTCATTTGGGAGACATCCACAGTGGAGTGTATAATGGAAGTGTTTGTATCGCCAGCTCTGTTGTTGAAGTGTGTGTGTGTGTGTGTACAGAGTGTTCATCACTGTGTGTCGCGTGTGTGACCATGTGAAAGGTTGATTCAGTCTTGAACTGAATGACAGTGGTGAATGGTTTGTTGTTCATTCACAAAATCACCTTACAGTTTCCTTATGAGTGGGAGAAGATTCTCTGCTCACACCCTAAACATTATCTAGTCTGTCTGGGTCTGATGCATCAATTAGTTGAACATTCAGTGTGACGTGGTTCAAGCTAAAAGGCTAAAAGGCTAAAAAAAAAAACACCGACAACGCCGACTCCTTAAAAAGCATTAGGGATAAAGCACACAGCTTCCGAGACGTAGTATTTAAAGTGTAAGGAGAAACGTAGTATCAATTTATCAGAGCAACTCTTAGCGAGAAGCAGGAGCTCATTCGTGATAAGCGTCATAGTGTGTGGTTGAAATACGCAAAAGTACGACAATCACACTAGTGCTGGATTCTATCTTTCATCATCATCATCATCATCATCATCATAGCTGCAAGCAGCGATTAAGGGTGCCCAGCATCTTCAGCCTCTCTTCAGGCTCGCAACAGAAGAAGGCGACCAGAAGCCATTGGGACATTCAGTGCTTGTTCCCAGGGAGATACACTAAATTTTGATGGCAGTGTGTCAAAGCTGTTGCTGAGATATTGCCTCACTTCCTTTTTTCAGTAGCCCTGCCAAGTTGCAAACGAACTCGAAGCTTGTCATCAGAATGATATGATAGAAATGTGAACTTTGTGTATCGTCACACCAGCGCTTCCACATACACAGGTTTCATAATGTTTACATCTTTAAAGAAAAGCAACCGTATTCACGTCCATGTTTCATGCCACAGATTCTACTTTTTTTTTTTTTATTCACACCCATACTAACAAATACAATGGAGGGTAACAGATTTCAAACACATTAAAAAAGATTTCTACCACCAAAACCTCTCTGACTAAACCCCCAGCGGTCTCAGTTTACAACATAATCACATATGTACACAAAACAACACAACAATATGCAGAAGTATGCTAATTATAGTAAACATAATAAAGACATTGTGATATGCAAAACCTTTGGGAGGAAGAGAAATATCCCAGGTTCTACTTTTATAGGTAAACAGCTTCCCGCTGTTTCATTTTAATATCCACGTGTCTGACTCAATGAACACCGAGTTATGTTATGGGAAGATAAAACTGGTTAGTGTGGTGTAATGAAGTATCATTTTATCCACTGCAATTAAACCTTCTTCCTGTGTGTCATGCTGGTGGAAATGTTTGTGTATGACAGATGCAAGGTTGTGTAATAATGACCAGAAATGCAGAAATATGAAACACCCAGTAGAAGCATCTAGTGAATATCGGCTCAGTATTTCAGGAGATGAAAGTTAAATGGAATTGAGATCGTGTGAATGCAATTTGTTTACAGAGATTAAGCGTGATCGCAGTGGTCATGACGTTTGTATGAAATTGGTAAATGAAGCCGTGTTTCAGTGCAGCATGCGAGAGTGTGAGTTGTGGTTGAGATGCACCACATGCTGCTGGAGGTCTGGTGTGCAGTGGGTTTAGTCTCCAAACCAGTTGTTGTAAGGGTTTTATTTTCAAAATGGCTTTAGAAATTATTTCTGTGGGGGGTTTTTTTAACCCATCAGCTCGTATCTGTCCTTTTTTTTTCAGTACACATCTATAACACAGGCATGAAAATAGTTTCAGACATGTCTCTTGTTCATTTTTCTTCACTGCCTTTATAAGAAGGCCATAATTTCCTCTCAAGGATCAAATACTGGCGCTTTACACAATTAACCGGGAATCTGAATGCCAGTACACATCCCTAATCGAAGCTTTGCTGTATAAATCGTGTTGCCTGATGTGTGATGTAAGCTGTAAACGTTATTTATGTATCTGTTTAAATATTAACACACTACATTGCCAAACATTTTGGGACACCCCTCCAAATCATTATATTCAGGTGTAGTTTTTCAGGGGTTGGGCTCGGCCCCTTAGTTCCAGTGAAAGGAACTCTTAATGCTTCAGCATACCAAGACATTTTGGACAGTTTCATGCTCCCAACTTTGTGGGAACAGTTTGGGGATGACCCCTTCCTGTTCCAACATGACTGCACACCAGTGCACAAAGCAAGGTCCATAAAGACATGGATGAGAGAGTTTGGTGTGGAGGAACTTGACTGACCTGCACAGAGTCCTGACCTCAACATAATAAAACACCTTTGGGATGAATTAGAGAGGAGACTGGGATCCAGATCAAACGTCTGCCTTTACATATAGTACAGTATAGAGTTCCTTTCACTGGAACTAAGTGGCCAAGTCCAACCCCTGAAAAATAACACCTGATTTCAGTGATTTGGAGGGGTGTCCCAAAACTTTTGGAAATGTAGTGTGCATAAAAGAAACCAAAATGTTTATATAAGGAAGATTTTTTTTTGTTTTTAGTTGTTTTTGTTGCTGTCTCAAATAGAGTTATGTTAGAAATATATTAGGTATTACAACAGCAATGTTAGTTCTATACAGTAAACAGGAATGCATTTGGTCTAGCGTAAAAATTCTTGCATGATTTTGGTTTAACGACGGCAGTTTATCTTGAGCCTTTAAAACCAAGCTAAACATCAGAGACTTCAATCAATTCCAGCATAACTAAAGCGGTTTATTTCATATTTAAAGTCCTTTGCATATTTTATTTACCCAGCGCTGTATAAGAATAGAGTGCAATGCTAATGTGATGATGTTTCAGATGTTTTAGCTGCTGCAGCTGTAATTAAGTAATTAAGCTTGAGGTTATAAGTTTACATTTTGTGTTTTATTCAGTACTGTCCTGAATAAGCTACTTCACAACAGATGTTTACATCTTGTCCACACAAACACTGTAAAAAAAAAAAAAAAAAAAAAACCCTGAAGTTACTCAAATGAACCAGTTTAAATGTTTACACACGCTTGGTTCTGAATACGGTGTGTTGTTAGCCTCGATGGTGAGTGACTGGTTTGATGTTTAGTGATAGAAGAAGACGACCAGAAGCCATTGGGATTTTGAGTTTAGTGAGGTTCTTGTTCATCTTGTTGGTCCTGAGCAGTTAAACTGCCCACTGATACTCAGAAAAATCCTCCAGGCGACTTAAGAAGGCAAGAAGGTGATTCTTAAGAACGCAGCATGAGCCAGGAGGGTGTAAACTTAACAAGTGAACGTGAAGACAATTGATGGAAACTCTGGGAAAGATGTAGCTTCTGAAAACCAAGACAACATGATGATTAAGTTAACAAACTAGAAAATAGTTTAAATCAATCATCTTTTCACCCCCACCCACTTATTTTTGCACAGCATATGTAAACTTATGACCTCAACTCTAAATGCGTGTTTAAGATGAGCATGACAGCTCAGTCATACCATTACCGACGACGTATTTTAAAAATGCTTAAAGGCCGTGTTTACCTTCGAGGAGACATGCGACTATGATGTGGCATGCGCTGATGCAAGAGGGAATCGCAGGGCATGTAGGAGTCATTCATGCAGGTTTATTTCCGGCTGCTACAGCTGTGCCTTCAGCCGTCAACGCTTCAAGTCCCTGCTGGGACCGAGAGCAACGTGTGTGTTTTGACAGCGTTGTTTCCTGAAGGCACAAATGAACTCCGCATACCTTTTTCAGGTGGTGTATTACCTGTGCACCGTATTGGTTGCTGCATTGACTTGTAGTCTTCCGTTGCTGCAGGCTTGTCCCTTTAGATTTAACACCAAAATCCCCTGTCTGTCTTTACCTCATGTCAGTGAAGTACACGGTGTCACTAAAGTCTACATACATACTGGATATAAACACCCTAGCACTCTCTATATACATATATATATTGCTTTTTTAGTTAGTCTTTGACTATCTGATCATTTTCATGGCAGGATCAGGGAGGTTGTGATGGACATGCAGTTACACGCATAACACCAGATGTGTGAACACGAGCTCATCCTGAGTGGGAGAGATGACTCCATGTGTGTTTACAAAGAAATAGCAATCATGTAGAGGAAGTTTAACTTATGTTTTGAAAGAAAAAGAAAAAAAATCCCCTGTGTATGAAGACCTCTGGGACACCTTGTATTCTGATGAAACTCAACCCATTCATGGACCCAGATATGACTAACCTCACATCCATGTTTCGGTTTTCCATCCCCTGAGGCTTTTTTTCTTTCTTTTCTCGGTTTACAAACGTCAGTTGCTTTACTTTTAACCTCGTTCCTTTCAGTTTGAGAATATTGTCCGTCTAATCACTAATAGAAGTGAAGGCAGGTTAGTCGTGTTAGGGTGATGTGGTTAACAGTATGTGATTAGGTACTTCAGCATTATGTGTTCAGTGCACAACGTTAGTCTTGTGTTGCTGGAAACATGAACTTTGCTGAAGCGGTTAAACGCGCATGGTTCACTTAGCAAAATGGACATCACCGGATTAGCAGCGCTAGTGCTAATTGGCTTGTCGGCTCTCCCCGATCACATAACAGCCATCTACGCTTGAGAAACATGTTCGTGCTGTATCAGTGTAACACACTTGGAGGAAATCGCTGTCTGCGTTCTTCCGCATGCATATGAGCTCATAGGATCAGCTAGTGCCACTGTGATGGACAGGGGAGAGAGAGAGAGAGAGAGAGAGAGAGAGAGAGTAAATGCTACCCCTCCCACCCAGAAAGCATTGAGTTTTCATGCTCATAAAGTCACTAGAAGTCACCGGATACAGATTCATTAAATCTTCATGATCATTTGCATAACAAAATAATTGATTCAGGAAGCCTTGTGGAAGAGGCTGAGAATAGACCAGAATAGAGTTTTATCAGAACAGGAAGAAAGGAAGGAATACGGAAAAGACAGACCAGGCTGGTGTGATGCAGCACATTGCACTTTTTATCAGTTTATAGTTACGTTTAATATCTTGGAAGGTTTTCAAGAGAAACTAACATCTTTTTATTCTTTGTTGAGCACCACGTTTTTATTCATCTGTGTAGTCTTGGATCATGTGGAGGATCTGCGATGCAAGTCTCTGTGAATGAGCAGAAACACTAAAACATGTTACTCAGTACAACAGCAACATATCAGATAGAGTTCATTACTATAAACCTGTCGTTTCTGTTACAGCATGAACTAATGCCCAGGCCGTGCTGTTACACCACATTAATCCACACCATCTGACCAATCAGAGTTGAGAATTCATCGATGTTGTAGTCATGGCAACCCAAATAATCTAACTGAGGGGTTATAGTGTAGTAGATAAATGCTGTAGTTTGTATTGAGAATCACAGAGTAGAGTTTCAAATAGTGATCAGGGATAAG
>NC_080713.1:11833698-11836198 GCF_019097595.1 Hemibagrus wyckioides
GGTAATCATGCTCACGTACACCTTGGCTTGGCATTGTTACAGATGCTATCGCCCCAAATTAACAGGTGATACTACTGTTTAAATGGTAATCACGCTCACGTACACCCTTCATTTAGAGACGGTCCCTGATGTGTCGCTGCCGATCTCATGATAAAATCGATTAATGGCTAGACATTTAGTGTTCTACACATATACCTCTATGATATTTAAGCCTTTTTGAGAATGAGCTCTTTCCAACATATACCTCAGAGTGGAATCTGGGTTGAGGCAGTCTGTAATTTCTTACAGTAGTGTATAGCAAGGGTCCCCAATGGATCATTTGGTACCGGGCCACAGAGAAACAATAAACTTATAATTTTATATATATAACTTAAAATTATATGTATTCTATTTCGAACAATTGCCACTTCCAACCGCATTTGACTCAGTCGCTGGTTTTTCCATACACCAGTAAGTCCGCAAGCTAACCCATGCTAAAAAGACCCAAAAACAAATGTCACCCCCCGGGCCACGGTAAAAAGGTCTGGTATTAAACCGGTCCACGGTACAAAATGGTTATGGACCCCTGGTGTTTAGTATATCATTTAGGATACAATTTCTGCCAGTGTAGCAGTGTAAGTAACCCAGAACCTGAACCTTTGACCCTTGACTGTAGTCATAGTTTGTGTATCGTTCAAATACACAATGTACATACACTATATTGGCAAAAGTTTTGGGACAAATCATTGAATTCAGGGGTTGGGCTTGGCTCCTTAGTTCCAGTGATAGGAACTCTTAATGCTTCAGCATACCAAGACATTTGGACAATTTCATGCTCCCAACTTTGTGGGAACAGTTTGGGGATGACCCCTTCCTGTTCCAACATGACTGCACACCAGTGCACAAAGCAAGGTCCATAAAGACATGGATGAGAGAGTTTGGTGTACATTTAGTACAACTTGTATACATGTTCTTATGAGTAACAGAATCAAAAGAATTTATGTGTGTAAAAAAAAATGTGGACGTGCACACTAAACAAATATGAGTATGTTTAATAAGAAGAACAAAATTATCCACACTAATATACATCATACAGTGTACAAGCCTTTTTTGTATATACTATAGTGCATTGGTTTGAGTGATTTCTGGAACTGCCTTCTCCAAAAAAGACACACACACACACACACACAGCAAGTGTTCACGTACATTTGGAAAACAGTTCTCTTTCAGACTGGAAGACACATTATGTCGCTGTGCAGTAATGTTTCCTTTCTGGCGTGTGTTTGCGTTGTGCTCATCACACTCGTCTGTGTGTTTCAGCCCGTTTTATGGGGAAGATTTCTACTTTGAGATCCCCAGGCCGTTCCAGTGCCTGTCCTTCTACGTTTATGCCAAGACTATGTTTCAGAGGGAACTGACCATCGGTTAGTGCATACAGTACATCATACACATCATATATAAATATCTACACACAGCTACACACATAAATAAGTGATGATATAAGTGTGAATTTCAGAATATCAGTTAGTGTCGTTATTTCATTTATTTATACACATATGCTTTTTTTGTCACTGCTTTGAAGAGCTGAAATCCAGGAAAGACTGTGTACAGTTCTTAGGCTAGAGATCTTACAGAAAACAACACAGGATGCTGATTTAAAACATTCACCACAACAGGATAAACAGTCAACAACAAAGGGCGTTAGAAATGTCTGAAGGTCTGAGTGTGAATCAGAATAGAAGGAGCAGCAGAGCCATTTGTGCCAAGAACAAAATCATTTGTCAGATGAACGATGCAGTCGAGGATTCTAATTTGTGAGGTTTTTTTCTGAGAATTTCAACAGCAGACTTTAAGATTCTGTGTGTGTGTGTGTGTGTGTGTGTGTGTGTAGGGAAGGTGGCCCTCAGGAAAGAGGAGTTGTGTAATTATAGTGGAAAGGAGCACTGGTTTCCACTGCAACCTGTGGATCCAAACTCGGAGGTGCAGGTAAGGGTGTGTGTGTGTGTGTGTATGTACAGTACGTGTGTTCGTGTGTGTGTGTGTGTGTGTGTACAGTATGTGTGTGTGTGTGTGTGTGTGTATGTACAGTATGTGTGTTCGTGTGTGTGTGTGTGTGTGTGTACAGTATGTGTGTGTGTGTGTGTGTATGTACAGTATGTGTGTTCGTGTGTGTGTGTGTATGTACAGTATGTGTGTTCGTGTGTGTGTGTGTGTGTGTGTGTGTGTGTGTGTGTGTACAGTATGTGTGTTTGTGTGTGTGTGTGTGTGTGTATGTACAGTATGTGTGTGTGTGTGTATGTACAGTGTGTGTGTGTGTGTATGTACAGTATGTGTGTTCATGTGTGTGTGTGTGTATGTACAGTATGTGTGTGTGTGTGTATGTACAGTATGTGTGTTCATGTGTGTGTATGTACAGTATGTGTGTTCATGTGTGTGTGTGTGTGTATGTACAGTATGTGTGTATCTATGTGCGTGAGTGTGTGTGTAAGTATAGTATGTATGTGTGTGTATGTAATAGTAT
>NC_080713.1:11838698-11853698 GCF_019097595.1 Hemibagrus wyckioides
AAACATAAACATTAGTAAACATAATGATTTATTAAGATTTATTAATAGATCAATAGACGCAGGGCCTCACATAAGCATTCACTCTCTGGAACATTTCTCCATTTTGTAGTGTTAAAACCTAGAGCTTAATTGAACTTCACTGAGAATATGTCATGACACTACATAAAATATTAAAGTGGTAGGAAACAGTGCAGTTTGCATAATAATTTATAAATTTTAAAAAAAGTGATTGCGTAAGTATTCCCCCTCATTTGTGTGAAAGCTCGAAATTAGTGCTGGTGATATGATCAGAGGTCAGAGTGAGTTTAGTTTGTGAAACAAAAAAGTTATAGACCTTGGCTAAACAAGCAGCATCACGGAGATCCAGGAAGTCCCGAAAACCAAATTATGGAAAAGCAGCAATCAGAGTTTGGTTATAAAACCCATTCCAGTGAGCAATATTAAAGATGTGATTTAAAATGGAAGGATAACCTTGATTCTGCCTAGAGGACGCTGTCCAGGAAAAGTCAGTGACCGGGGTAAGGAGAGCATTAGTCAGAGATGCAACCGAAGGCCAAGCATGTCTCTGAAGGTCCTACGGAGATCCACAGCACAGATAGGAGGATCTGTTCACAGGACAATCGAAGCCCAGACACTCCAAAAAGCTGGGCTCCGTGGAATAGCGATGAAATGAAAACCATATGAGTTTACAAAAAGGTGAAGTGGAGACTTGGAAAAAGTTTGTTCCGAGGCCAGAGCTGAAGAGTTTGGGCGATAGATCCTGATTATCACAGGCTGTGTGAAAAGCTTTTTAGGGTTCGAATGAGTATGTAGTTCCACTGAGGATCAGCTAAAGTAAGGCTTTCACACTTGAATCAGATTTTTTTTATTAAAGTATAAAGTTTGAACAGATGATGTGCATTAAGCAGCTGGTATTAACTCATCAGATATCTGAGACACTTTAATGAGGAATTTTTTTCTTTTTATTCCTGAGCTAAGTAGCTTGACACGACAAACTAGAAATTAAAATACAGATTAAAAACCAAATTATCTGTCTAAACCAGGGGTGTCCAGTCTTATCGAAAAGGGCCGGTGTGGGTGCAGGTTTTCATTCCAACTGAGCAGAAGCCACACCTGAGGCTACTGAAAGCTAAGATCAGTTGATTAGCCAGTTGGAATCAGGTGTAGCTTCTGCTTGGTTGGAATGGAAACCTGCACCCACACCAGCCCTTTCTGGATAAGATTGGACACCCCTGGCCTAAACTGTCACATATGGGTCTCGTTTATTTGCGTGCGGTTAGTCATTGGTACTCATTGTAGGTTTTTAGACCATCAGCTCACATCCTGACTGTTCATCATCATGCTGTAAGCCAATCAGATGCATGTGTGTGTGTGTGTGTTTGTGATGAACTGGGAGAGTGCTGTTCTGCTCCATTTCCTTTGTGTGTGTAAAGTGTATTCTCTGTTTAGTACACACACTTCACCCTTCAGCAGCAACAAGGACGGAAAAAGCTCCTAGTCATAAAGAGCGGGTGTGAAAGGACGTGCATTCATGTGCACATGTACACACGGTGAAGTGTATAGACTGATAAACAAGACATATGTAAATCCTGGCTCGTGTTTATTTTAGAGTTTTGTACTTTAGTACTACAATGTAAATGGTGTATCGAGGAGAATAAAGGAAAAGCAGTGGGTATGATCGTATACTGACTTATCCTTTAGTTAGTTTAGTGAAACTCAGGTAGCAGTAGAAAACCACAGAATAGCCAAGACACACAAGTAACACATGTACTTGTAAAAATACAGTGACAAAGGATTTCCTTAACTGAGGTCAAGGATTAGTGAGATTAACACAGTAACACAGCTATAATACACTAATGTAGAGTCAGTGGAAATACCTCACAAAGATCTAATTAAAAGTGTGTGTTTTTCTGTGTGTGTGTGTGTTTTTCTGTGTGTGTGTGGGTGTGTGTTTTCATTTTAAAGGGGAAGGTGCATCTAGAGATGAAGCTTAATGAAGTGATCACAGATAACAGGCCTGTCTCTTTGAGCCTGCAGGTCAGGTGAGTCAGCATGTATGTGTGAGAGATGGTGTTATGAAAGAGGAAGTGATGCCACCAAAACAGGAAGTTTGACTCGCTCTCCTCCTCCTCCTGCTGCAATTGTGCTTCTGTTTTAGCTTCACTCTTAGTGTGTGTGTAACCCACACACAAACACACAAACTCACCGTCTTTTATTTTCACTCTCAGTATCTTTCTCTTTCCGTCTCTTTCTGTGTCACTTTGTCCATCACTCGGTCTGTTTCTCTTTCCTTTCTTCTCATATAAAAACACACACAGCTTACAGGAAGTGATATATATTTTTCACACCTCGTTATCACAGATTATAAAATAGTGCAGTTTGCCAGGCTTAGATAATGATTGTGTAATAACACTTACTGTGTGTGTGTGTTTGTGTGATGTCTGTCTGTGTAGGATAATCGAGTGCCAGGGTTTACCGTTAATCAGTGGGCAGGCCTGTGACTCTTACGCTTCTGTAACACTCCTTGGCCCTGCAAGGTAATACACACACACACAAATATTTTTTTTTTGCTTCAAAACAGTTAACATAACCATTAGCACAGGATAGATCATTTGTGTAACATTTGAAGGTGCAGAATATATTTCACTGGGACACAAGGCAAGAAACAAACACAGCAGATTGTTGGTACTCAGAGCTGCAGGTGTTCTGGGATATGTCTCAGACATGCAGATCCTGATATTTTTACCCATTCTTCTTGGCAAAATTCCTCAGGCTCTTTCTGACGGTATGGATATCATTAGTGAACAGAATTCTTCAAGTCTCGTCACAGATTTTCAATCAGGTTGAGGTCCAGGCTTTGACTCTGCCATTCATTTTCTTGGTTTTTATTTGGTTTTGAACCCCTCTAGTGTACTTAAGGCTGATTTACACTTGCTGCAGTAATAGTGCAGTATCTTTTGAAAATCAACATGGCACATCTGCCTGGTGCAATAGTAATGTAAATAGTGAAGGCATTATAGTACCATGTGACAATTTCTCCCCAAGTCTCAAACTGCATGCTTATGTACTACACTAGACCATTATTGAGCACTAGCAGTAGCGGGTTTCCTATTACAGTGTGTGAATTTTCACACCTCTTTAAACCTCGGGAAAGGTCTATTTGAATGCCACACTTCTGGTTTCTGGATTAGCAAATATTTTTGAATGTACATTGAGGGTTTTCAGTTTGAGTGGCAGATCGTGAGAACAGTCACGCTGTACGTTTTAAAGGCAAACTGAATTTGTCAGTCTGTTTAACACATCTGGGCACAAAATCGCTAAATACTACAGTTTGCCTCGAAACAGGATGGATGCGGAGGTTTCAGTTCTGATGTGCCATCTAGTGGACGCCTCTTTTACTCCTCCAGATGTGCATAAGATATGCAAGCGAGTATATGAACGAAGCAGCTCGTGTAGCTCCTGTGTGCACACGTACTCATGGTGAAAGTGTAGTACTTTTTGCACCTTTCAGATTGTTAGAAAACAGTGGAATTCTTTTCTTTGCATATCCCAGCTGAGGAAGTGTGGGGGTCAGAGCGCAGGGGCAGCTATAAAACAGCACCCCTGGAGCAGGAAGGGCTAAGGGCCCGGCTCAGTTACCCAACAGTGGCACTTTGGCAGTGCTGGGGCTTGAACCGTGACCTTCTGATCACTAACCCAGACGCTTAACCACCTGAGCCACCACTGTATTTGTTGTAACCCTCTTTGTGCTCAGTCCTGACCTCTTTCCCAGTCTGTTATTAATGAAAACGCAGCGCTACCAGCACCATGCTTTACTGCGAGGATTTCAACCAAAGAACTTTATTCCAAGGCCAAAAAAATTACACTTTGGTCTCACTAGACTATGGAACCGTTTTCCATACTATATTCTTTCATATGGTGCCAGTAATAGTGTTCTTCTTACCACTTTTCCTTATTTATTTCTAAATATTTTGCAAACTATATAGACATTTTATTCCCCTTTATCCTGGGTTTCAGCCAGAACATTAGATGCAGAACAGTACGTTCCACAAACCCTGGTTGTCCTCCAGTGATATGTCACTTGAAAAATAAGTCAGGCTTTAAAGAATAAGCAAAGAAGACACATATAAATATTAAATAAAAGAAAATATGGTAGAAGGAATTGTTAGTCCACTAAATGTTTGGATGTTCGTAAGGATTGACGTTTCGTCGTGTCCTGATTGAGCTGCAAAGGTTTTGAGATATCCATATAGACAATGGACTAGAGATACATAGTTGCGTTTCCAAGTTTCCTGATGGTAACACAAAGGTAAACATGCTAACCACTAAGCCACCATGCCCCCATGCTGAGATCAAGGAAGATTAAAATATCTCATGTGTCTTAGCACGAAACCCCAGGTCATTGCATAGTATTGTTAGCACAAGTGCTAGCACTGTATATGTTTATGGCTATTTAACATGATGTTTTCGAGTTGCTGGATATAGCCTCCGTAACAATATATCACAGTCAGCGCTAAGAGTCTGGTTGGAATTGGCAGGAAATTGTACATCAAAAGTTATGACCCCCTAACGAAAGGAGTCTGAGTAACTGGGAACAGGAGAAAGCCAGTCACACTGAAGCGAGAGTGAGACAAATAGCAGTGAGAGAGTGAAAGTGTGCAGATATTATACATAAGTATTCAGAATAGTTGTAGTGTTTGCTTTTTTTCCGGTCACAAATACAGCGTCAAAGCGAGCAGAGATCATTGAGAGCTGACGAATTCCACCAAAATGAGCAGCAGCAACCGTTGGTGAGTTGATGTGGGTGTGTCCAGCGATGCAACAAAGCAACTGTACGCAAATACAAAGTGACTTGATCCTGTAAATACTAAAGGAAGTAAAGGTAGTAGAGCTCGTGCTGCTTCTTCATCACGTATGATACAATACAAATACACTGATCGGGCATAACATTATGACCACCTGCCTAATATTGTGTTGGTCCCGCTTTTGTTATGCCCTTATGGCTGACAGCTTTCTATCAGAACCAGTATTAACTTCTTCAGTAATTTGAACAGTAGCTGCCCATGGCCGCCCATGATCCTGTCGTCGGTTCACCACTGTTCCTTCCTTGGACCACTTTTGATAGATACTGACCACTGCAGACCGGGAACACCCCACAAGAGCTGCAGTTTTGGAGATGCTCTGATCCAGTCGTCTAGCCATCACAATCTGATGCAGAGAAACGTTATTACTATGGCAACCAGTAGTAGAAACAACTACTTAGGTACATAAAATCCAGCGCTAAAATCTCTGAATGTGTGAATGTAGCATTATTGACCACCTGAGGTATTTATCGGTCCTCACATTGGTTTGGAAAGCTTTTACAGCTGATAGGCAGATTTAGCTTCGGTGTGGAGTTTGTAGCAAAGCCAAGTTTAGAGGTTGTTGAGTTTGAGGATTCTAATAACTAAAATGAGTTGCTAATGAGTGATGGATTTGCTTGCCTGGACTCCTATAAAAGTTTGTCCATGCTGAACATTTTTAATTTAGTATATAACGCTACACTATATTTTTGGCTTGGCTAGTGAGCTGGAGTTAGACTGCTTTGAACACCCTTGAGGATGTGTCTGATGTTTACACACAGAGAGAGAGAGAGACTACAGCAGAGTGACAGTTTTTTTTTTCCTTGAAGCAGAACTTGTTTTTTACCTAGTTAGCTTGTGTTATTAAAGTTATTATATTGTTATGACATGTGTAATAGTGAGCAATTATGAAGACGAAGGTTGTGTCTCAAAAGGAATACTACAGGACTAGATAGTATGTCTGTGCATCTTTTATATTGTTATATTGCTACACCCTAAAACACACACACACACACGAGTAGAAGGTGACCGATCATGTGTCCCACTTGCTGCCCTGTTTACACTCGTTACAGACAGAGATGAGACTTTCCATAACACACACAGTTAGTGCCAGTTACGCAGGTGTGTGTGTGTGTGTTTATGGAAACTGTGCAGGAAGTTTTTATGTAAAGCTTGTGGAAAGCTGTGTAACAGACGTGTCATAAATAAATTCTAAATACATGGCATAGCCTACATTACAGTCTCACTTCTCTCTCTCTCTCTCTCTCTCTTTCTCCCTTTCTCTCTCTCTCTCTCTCTATCTCTGTGTCTGTAATTGTCTATGCAGGTCAGATCAGAGGAAGACAAAGGTGAAGAAGAAAACCAGCGACCCTCACTTTGATGAGACAGTTTACTTTGAGGTACACAGACATACACAGTGTCTCCATGTGGTGTAATAATCAGTGTAGACTGATACAGTATTCTCTCCCCCACTCCCTCCCTCTACATCTTTTTCCTTTTTCCTCTTCCCTCTGTTTTTGTGATGACTTTGTTGAATTGTGCAGATTAAACTATTACAGAGTAATGTTTAAAATTTTAGAGGAATAATCCTACCAGGATTTCAGGGACTTTTTCTTTGTGGCCAAAATGCTTGATTTTGCTTCAGTATTTTTTTCCCCACCCAAAATTTTATAATGCAACTTGTGGAAAAACTACTTGAATTGCTAGAATTGCAAGCCCAGAAATCTTCTTTTAAACTCCTACCATTAAAGACCTGTGTGTAATTATTTCTAAGTTATGATAGCTGTACTCACATGAATAGAAAAAGGTTTTTGGCTGAGTGAGTGTTGTGACATCATACGACTCTTCTTGGCCAAAATTTGCAGTTAATAATCTTGAAAAACTTTTGCGTCACTGAGCTTGCTTGATTTTGCGTTGGGTTCTGCAATCCCAAAATCGTGAAATCCTGGAGAGACTGTTAGAATGTTAGTAAGAGTGAATTCCAGCTCATGCTGAGTGTAACAGCAGTTTGTGTGCTGAACACACACTCAGTGGACGTACACACTCATTATCATTATATCTGTGTGTGTGTGTGTGTGTAGGTTTCCAGGCCAAGTAACTACAACAGGAAGAATTTCCAGGTAGAGGATGAGGACATTGAGAAACTGGAGATCAAGTGAGCTTTTCTCTTTTCTCTGACTAATTAAACACTTTTCCTAAAGCCATAAACACTCACACACTTATAATACTAATATTCGTACTGGTCATTTGGTAAATAGCTAGTGTGTCCTGTTACACAAATCAATTAAGCCATCAGAAATCCTGCTCAAATTGATGGTGCTGTTATTAGAACAGTGACTTAATGGATTAGAGAGACCGTCAGTTAAGCCAATTAGTGCCGTAATGATGACGAGCAATTAAACACCAACAGGGAAAGAGAAAGCAGAAGGGTTTGTTTACTGTTTATTACGAGGCACTAGTTAAATGTTTGCAGGATTTATATGGAGTTATCGCTGTACACCGCAGATGAACTATTGATCCAGACGAAGGTCACAGCAGGGTCATTTGTCTGAAATAGTTTGATTTTCTTCCTTCTTTGTGTAAGTGTGTTGTAAAGAGTATTCCAGGCATATACATGAGTCAAAGGAAATATTAGATGTGTTGGAAGCGCAGGACATCCCCGTTGACGCTGTGGGCCATTTCTCACTAATAAGCTGGAGATGTCTAGACACTTCCAAGCCAACTGAAATCAATTGATTCCTTCTGGGTAAGAGGGTCACATGCATAGAGAACGCATGTATGTGTAATGACATAAGCGCCCCTGTTTTGTCTGGAAAGAATTGCCCGTTAGTCACATTTCCTAACTTTCCTGCTAACCGTATTTCCTTTCTGTGCTTGCTCAGGTTTAGACAGTTGTCCACAAGAGGGCAATAACATTAACACTGTTACTGCTGTGGCTGTGGAGGAGCTAAAGACCATTCAGCAGCTATATCCAATAACCAATTAATGTTAGACTGAGGGGGAAGAAGACAGATTAGTCTCTCTCCGTCTGTCTGTCTGTCTCTCTTTCTCTCTCTCTCTCTGTGTGTGTGTGTGTGTGTCTCTCTCTCTCTCTCTCTCTCTCTCGCTATTTGTCTGTTTCTTCCTCTGTGTTGTTGTGTTGTTTGTGCTACAATGTTTTAGTGTGTTGTCCCCATGCACAAGGGTGAGGGAAGCGGTATTTAGGGCTAAAGGCTTACTGAGGTTAAGATTAGGGCTAATATTTAGGTGTAGGCATAACATATCAGTGGAATAGTGATAAGACAAGAATAGTAACGTGTGTGTGTGTGTGTGTTTTGCAGAGATAACTTGTGCTCAGTGTTTTCTTTCTTTCTCTCTCTCTCTCTCTCTCTCTCTCTCACTCTCACTCTCACTCTCTCTCTCTCTCTCTCTCTCTCTCTCTGTCTCACAGGGTGGAGTTATGGAATAATGGGAATCTGGCTCAGGATGTGTTTCTGGGTGAAACAAGAGTGTCAGTGAAGATCCTGAGAAATGACCTAGTGCATAAAGCTTGGTAAGAACACACACACACACACACACACAACAGTCCCACTGTGGAATATGCGTTGGCAGTACAGAGCGGTAATGAGTGAGATGAAGGTGCATGATAAAACCCAATCAGCTCACAGCTGCTCTTATCTGCCCAACCAGTCAGCTCTCAGCTTATCTGCCCAATCTCCCGGATTCAGCACTACACTCTTTGTGAATGGACATAATATTTGTATTTGTGTGTGTGTGTGTGTGTTTTGGGGCAGACTCTTCCGGCTTGTGTCCTCTGTGTCCTCAAGCCACTTTAAACATAGAGTCCTGCTGGTAGTGTTTTGTAAACATGGTTTGTGTGTGTGTGTGTGTGTGTATGTGTGTATGTGTGTATGTGTGTGTGTGTGTGTGTGTGTGTTTAAGAGAGCAAGAGAGAGATAAGAGAACTTGTTGATACTGATCTGCATGTTTTGAATGAGGCCATTGAGTCTGGTGCATGGTTAAGCTTCTGTAGGGCGTCAGCAGAGAACACACACACACACACACACACACAATTTCCAGCACAAACTGTTTCCTTTCTGCTGCTGGTTCAGAATATAAAAGTTGCACCTCCGGTCTGATTGCGTGTACAAGTGAGCCGTGTGTGTGTGTGTGTGTGTGTTTTGAAAGATAATTGCCTATATCCATCAAAGTTGTGTAGAAATTTAGAATAGAAGTTTTAGTGCACTGAATAGCACATAAACAAATCTGTATCTGATTTGTGTAACTGTGCTACAACAAAACCAGCATCAAGATTTCACTGCAGCTCAAATGACGAGGCATTTTCATTGTCAGGGACAAGATTCCTCCCAGCACTCCTTTATTTACACGTTCCAGGCATTTTCCACACCCCACTCCTCCTCCTCCTCCTCCTCCTCATATACATCTCATTTACATGAAAGTCACTCTAGTTTCTACAGGTGTGTTGTGATAGCGAGTGAACAAAAGGAAAGCATTGAGTAAGCTACAGTTATCCAAGATCCGAGGAATGAACCGGGTACGTTCGTACTCTGTTCGTACTCTGAAGCTCTGTTAGATGCTGCTGCTCCGTGTCTTTAAAAATCACACAGAGTGAAACCCAAATCAACCGCAACCTACAGTGCCACACTGAGACTTCCCAGCGCTGGCTGGAGTTATAATAAGAAGTCATTGAACTGCAGGTGAACAAACATATGGCTCTCTGCATGTGAAGGCTCTTTGATTTTGCTGGTAGTGATGGGTGATAAGGGGATGTTATAGAGGTCAGACAGGACATGGTTAAAGACAGAGAGTTCCTGTTGGCTCAGAGCAAATGAACAGTCTATCTATCTATCTTTTAAAGAGTATAAGAGCCCTGATCTTATAATGAGACCAATGATGTTTTCTGATGATGATGTTTTTATTATTCTCAATAATGAGTGTGTGTGTGTGTGCATGTGCATGCAGGTATCTGCTCCAGCCAAGGGGTAATGGTGTGAAGTGTAAGCCTGATGATCTCGGCTCTTTGCGTCTGAACGTGTGTTACATTGAGGACAACGTGCTGGTGTCAAACAGCTACATTAAACTGAGAAACCTACTTCTCAAATCACCTGAAGTACAGGTAACACACCTGCACACACCACACACCTACACACACCACACACCTATACACACAACACACCTACACACTCAACACACCGACACACTCAACACACCGACACACACAACTCACCTACACACAAGTAGATATACTGACAGATAGAATATATTAAAACAAGGCTGTCTTTAAGACCTGGTTAATTTATTTCACAGCACAAACTATCTGTTCTGTAAGAATTATTTTGTTCCATGTCTATTGGATAGTACTGATATATGCTCTCTCTCTCTCTCTCTCTCTCTCACACACACACACTTTCTCTCTCTCTCTCTCTCTCTCTCTCCCTCTCCCACATGTAGCCGATCTCAGCATCAGCTGCTCATATTCTGGGGGACGTGTGTAGAGATCGATCCGAAGCCTCACTGCCTTTAGTGCGACTTTTAATGCATGACAACAGACTGCTGCCTTTTCTCATGGCTATTGCTGCCTTGGAGCTGGAGAACACACAGTGAGACACACACACACACACACATTTGTTAGGGATTCTATAATTACGATAACACTGTGAAAAATGTACATTTTACAGTTGCAAAGGGTTCCCGGCAAAATATGTAGCGTTATAAAATAATAGAGAATCCAGTGCGTTTACTCACATGGACACACTGGAGCTGAAAGTTAAAGATCTTGCTCAATGACCCAGTCATAGCAGTATGGCAGTGCTGGGATTTGAACCCATCCCTCTGCTCTGTGACCCAGTGCTTTAGCCACTGAGCCAACTAGCTTGATTTGATTGAAACACTTTTTCCCTGACAAAACACACACTAAAAGATTGCACTGAAGTTGTGTGGTGGTTCTGAGTGGTTAAGGCAGTGCTGTACTGAACAAATTTTTGGACTGGATATTGCCGGGTTTAATAAATCACAATACTAGAACTGGTTTCTTGAAAACTTTGTTTTTGAGTGAATGAAACAATGACTTACTCATAATATCTATAGACACTCACTGTGGCCACCTACTGGGGTAATGATGTAACTTACAGAAAGGGTCATGAATGAATCTTTTTGGTGAAAGGAATCAAAAGATTCGAGTCACTGGGATTACTACTGTTATATTGGGACTCTATGGTGAAGAAATGCTTTTTTTAGTTAAAAATGGTATTTTTGATGCTGAAAATGACCGGTGTTTAAAAAAAACTAAATGCACAAGCCATTAATATTACTCATGTAAACAAACTCTGTGTTGTGGAAGACAGCACAAACTCTAGCCAGATCAAGAGCTTCATTCTCAGTGAGACTCGGCCTGCGCTAGAGATACTTTTAGATGTGAGACAGAAATATATTGTATATGCAGGGTAAGAGTGAAAAGAGACTTAAAGCTGCTATAGTATGAAGTGATGCATCTCATACTCACATTCTCTCCCTGTCTCATTCCTCTTGCAGGGAGGCGAACACCATCTTCCGTGGGAATTGTCTGGCCACGCGCTGTATCGATGATACGATGAAGATGGTGGGAAGAAATTATCTGAACATCACACTGAAGCCTGTGTTGGATGAGGTAATGGCCATTGGAGGGTGCTGCCTTTGCATCAGACTAATTCGAACACACTTTACCTTTAATCCTCGCTTTTCTTTTCTTTTCTTTTCAGATTTGTGAGTCCAATAAAACGTGTGAAATCGATCCGATCAAACTGAAGGAAGGAGATAACGTAGAGGTCAACAAGGTTAGCACATCCTCACACTGTCACATACACACTTTTTTACCTTACCCTGTAATTTTCGGGTTCGTTACACCTGTGTGTGTGTGTGTGTGTGTGTGTGTGTGTGTGTGTAGGAGAACCTGCAGATTTATGTTCAGAAAGTAGTCTCGTCCATTACGGAGTCGAGTGCAAGTTGTCCACCCCTGATGTGTGACATATTCCGATCCCTACGACAGCTGGCCTCTGACCGTTTTCCCAGTGAGTCACAGATGCATATACACACACACACACACACACACACACATACATACGCATATACACAAACACACACACACACATACATACGCATATACACAAACACACACACACACACATACATACGCATATACACAAACACACACACATACATACATACGCATATACACAAACACACACACACATACATACGCATATACACAAACACACACACATACGCATATACACAAACACACACACACATACATACATACGCATATACACAAACACACACACACATACATACGCATATACACAAACACACACACACATACATACATACGCATATACACAAACACACACACACATACATACGCATATACACAAACACACACACACATACATACGCATATACACAAACACACACACACACATACATACGCATATACACAAACACACACACACATACATACGCATATACACAAACACACACACACATACATAAATACGCATATACACAAACACACACACATACATACGCATATACACAAACACACACACACACATACATACGCATATACACAAACACACACACACATACATACATACGCATATACACAAACACACACACACATACATACGCATATACACACACACACACACACATACATACGCATATACACAAACACACACACACACATACATACGCATATACACACACACACATACATACGCATATACACAAACACACACACATACATACGCATATACACAAACACACACACACACATACATACGCATATACACAAACACACACACACATACATACATACGCATATACACAAACACACACACACATACATACATACGCATATACACAAACACACACACACATACATACGCATATACACAAACACACACACACATACATACGCATATACACAAACACACACACACATACATACATACGCATATACACAAACACACACACACACACACATACATACGCATATACACAAACACACACACACACATACATACGCATATACACAAACACACACACACACATACATACGCATATACACAAACACACACACACATACATACATACGCATATACACAAACACACACATACATACGCATATACACAAACACACACACACACATACATACGCATATACACAAACACACACACACATACATACATACGCATATACACAAACACACACACACACACACATACATACGCATATACACAAACACACACACACACACACACACATACATACGCATATACACAAACACACACACACATACATACGCATATACACACACACACACCTACATACGCATATACACACACACACACATACATACGCATATACACAAACACACACACACACACATACATACGCATATACACAAACACACACACACATACATACGCATATACACAAACACACACACACATACATACGCATATACACACACACACACACCTACATACGCATATACACACACACACACACCTACATACGCATATACACACACACACATACATACGCATATACACAAACACACACACACATACATACGCATATACACAAACACACACACACACATACATACGCATATACACAAACACACACACACACATACATACGCATATACACAAACACACACACATACATACGCATATACACAAACACACACACACATACATACGCATATACACACACACACACACACCTACATACGCATATACACACACACACATACATACGCATATACACAAACACACACACACATACATACATACGCATATACACAAACACACACACACATACATACATACGCATATACACAAACACACACACACACATACATACGCATATACACAAACACACACACATACATACGCATATACACAAACACACACACACATACATACGCATATACACACACACACACACACCTACATACGCATATACACACACACACATACATACGCATATACACAAACACACACACACATACATACATACGCATATACACAAACACACACACACATACATACATACGCATATACACAAACACACACACACACACACATACGCATATACACAAACACACACACACATACATACGCATATACACAAACACACACACACACACATACATACGCATATACACAAACACACACACACACATACATACGCATATACACAAACACACACACACACATACATACGCATATACACAAACACACACACACATACATACACACGCATATACACAAACACACACACATACATACGCATATACACAAACACACACACACACATACATACGCATATACACAAACACACACACACATACATACATACGCATATACACAAACACACACACACATACATACGCATATACACAAACACACACACACACATACATACGCATATACACAAACACACACACACATACATACATACGCATATACACAAACACACACACACACACATACATACGCATATACACAAACACACACACACACATACATACGCATATACACAAACACACACACACATACATACGCATATACACACACACACACACCTACATACGCATATACACACACACACACACCTACATACGCATATACACACACACACATACATACGCATATACACAAACACACACACACATACATACGCATATACACAAACACACACACACACATACATACGCATATACACAAACACACACACACACATACATACGCATATACACAAACACACACACATACATACGCATATACACAAACACACACACACATACATACGCATATACACACACACACACACACCTACATACGCATATACACACACACACATACATACGCATATACACACACACACATACATACGCATATACACACACACACCTACATACGCATATACACAAACACACACACATACATACGCATATACACACACACACACACCTACATACGCATATACACACACACACCTACATACGCATATACACACACACACCTACATACGCATATACACACACACACCTACATACGCATATACACACACACACATACATACGCATATACACACACACACACACAC